>NC_053517.1:1800000-2100000 GCF_016920715.1 Anopheles arabiensis | reverse complement strand
CATCTTTTGGAATATCGATGCTTAAGTCGGCAATCACATACGCAGTAGCAGCCCACAGCGCAGTACTTCTATCCAAATCATCAGGATCCTCCAACTCCATCGTATCGCCCTCGGAGTGATGATACCTATTGAACAGGGTAAATGCATTTTTGTTTTATGATTTTATGGTATGTTAAGCTACAGCCTTACCAAAAGTAATTTTCGTTTTTGTTTCGCAAGGAAACACCTGGAAATCCTCTTCTTTCCCAGTTTCCAATATCTGATCCAACAGTTCCTTCGGTATATGTGAAATCGTTGAAGCCAGACATCAATCTAAAGTAAGTGATCAATCATTTATAACGATCCAATATACCTTTTCAAGCCTAATCAATAGAAACATACTTAGCAATTTCAGCAAAGATACAGTGGGCATCACTGTTACCGGAGAAATCAAGACCAGTGGGTTTAAATGTACCAGAATCTGACTCGAAGAACACGTTGAACTCGTCCTCCTCATCCTCGGAATGCTGTTTCTCATACTCATCGGCACCTTCTAAACCTGTCTCTTCCGCCGTCCAGTAAATGGCCCGAATAGTGCGTCGTGGCCTAAGACCCATCGCTTTCAGGAATGTCACTGCTTTCCATGAAATAAATACCCCACCAGCATCGTCCATCGCGCCAGTACCCACGTCCCAGCTGTCCATGTGACCGGATACAACCACTACGGAGGTGTTCTTGAAGGTATGGCCCTCTAGCTCGCCAATCGTGTTTCGCGATATCGTTGGATCGAGATTCATGGCATCCATTTTCAGATGAATTACCATCTTATCTCCTCGTCGGTACTTGCGCAAGAGCAACATGGCATCTTCTACCGTTATAGCTGCAGCAGGAATACGGCGCACTTCCGGATCATATGAAAGCGTTCCAGTATGAGGCGTTCCGATAGAGAAAGGAGCCATTGAACGTATCAGCACGGCTGCAGCGCCCTTCTTTGCTGCTACTGATGCTGATTCAGATCGATATTGAACAGTCGCTCCGTACCCAGCCCATGCGGGAACAAAAACTACAATTTTTCCCTCCACTTGGTCTGCAGTGAAGTTTTCAAACTCTTCAAACGATTCCACCGCGATCACTTCTGCCCGGATGCCTTCTGGTGCAGTTCCAACTGATTTTCCAAGTCCCAGCATGGGTAAATTCTTCTGGAATGGTTCTACCAGCTCTGCCCATTCTCGTCCGCGTTGCCAGTGTGATACGATGGCTTCCTCGGTATGCACATTGTCGAGTCCTTCTGCGATCATTTCCTGCACTGCGAAGTCGATCGCATCCTCCAGCTGCTTCGATCCAGTAAGCCGTGGTCCAAACCGATCCGTAAACTCCAGCAAACTCTGCCAAGTCTTGCCCGCATACTCACCAGATACGATGTGTTGGAAGATCGAATCCACTACCGGCTGATATTGTGCAATCTCTTCCCGTAGTCCAGGAGGGAGTTCACATTCGTTCGAATCTGCTGTTACGAGATTGATTGAGACGAGTATTGCGCATAGCGCGCCAAAAAATGCCAACCACTCTCGAAGCATGATGGTTAACGAATGAGCGAATGCGTCTGAACGATTGACCTACTTCACTGCCCTTTCTGGTGGGGTGTACAGTTGCCAAATAGACGTAGAAAGGTGATTGTATCACTACGAATTCAAAGCATAACCTCGAGGTGAGTAAAATTAGTGTTTGTGACTGTTCAAAGCTGATATTTCTTTTCGTTTCCTTAGCCTCTGAACAAAGACGACAATGTATATGATAGAATAAAATCCATCACACCGAAAGATAACACCAAATTTGAATGCTTTTGAAATGTTATGTTTAATCTATGAATCTTCACTATCGATTCGCACTTCAATCAAATTGGTATTTTGATAACGTTGATTGCAGAGTGCTGTGCTTCTGTTGCTGTTAAATCAATGTTATGGTCATTTTTAGATAGCGAAATTAAATTACAGGAAACGATTCGCTACTTCACCTTGTTCATCTTGCCCCGCTTTGCCGTACTTTTCATTTTAAGCCGCTTAAGACCTAGTTTCGATTCTTTGTGAACAAATTTACTTTCGCGTTGTCGGCGTTTTTTGTACAATTGGCGAATGTTTTGCACATCAGTCTCGGTCAATCTGACTACGGCTTCCTTGGCTGATTTTAAATTGCCATCCGTATCAGGCACGTATCCTAGAAATTCTCGGCCAGCTGTGAAATCATAGAAAATCAAAATTATTAGTAGTATGTTAAAGTGTCACAAAACTCATATAGTCGCATAAAACTTACCATCGAGACGTGAATCATTTGGTAGGAAGAAAAAGAAATCCTTCCATATTCCCTGCTTCGTGTAATATCCGGACCCAGTTTTGCCTGCTTTGTTCTTTTTCAGTTTTTCTTTTCCTTTCCCTTCCTTTTCACCATCGCCTTTAGTTTCGTGTTTCTTCTGTTTTTTGCGACTCTGTTCATCCTCACTATCGGAAGATTCATACCGGAACTTGGCATCACTTTTCAGTGGCTTATCGTACTGCGTTTCATCTACGTGCATCTTGCTATCGCTGGTATCGTTCGCTGTTCCAAACATTGAAAGCAAACTAAAGCCCTGCGATTGGCCGCGGGACGATAATGAGAAGCTATCCGACACATTGTAAAACTTTTGCTCAGAAACTTTAAAATCTTCCTCCCGCCGTTCTGCCTTTTTCCGGTCGGATGCTTTCACCGCTGGTTCGTGCGTTTCATTTTGGTCCGATTCTTTTTGCTGCGTAGGATCGAACCGTTGCATTTGCACGTTGTTTTTGCTATAAATACAAATAGTCACTAGTTAAGCATATGGCGGTAAAGAGCGCCCGTTTTACCAACACTCACCTTTCAACTCGATTTTCCGCAATGATCGGTTTGCCTACCACATTGGAAAGAATCTCCAGTTGCTTTTTTCTTTCCTTGTCCTTTGCCTTCGATTGTGGCGTTTGCACTTCGGCAGGTTTACCAGCATCGTCATCAAATCGTGCATCCAAACGGAAACGATTGTCCGCCTGATACGTGGTTTGCATTTCGTACAACTTTTGGCCCTCCTCTCCAAGCATTTGCTTGCGCAAGGTGAAATTAGCCTTGAATCCATCGTCGTCCTCATCTTCCGGCCCATCAAACAGCGACAATTTCTTCTGGCCCGGTGCGTCATCTTCATCATCAAACGTGATCTTTTTCTTGTTGTTTGCCGTTGCACCGGCAAGAGCACTTTTGATGGCGAGCTGTTGCTGCTCGTACGCAGATTTCAAATTGTTCAGACCTTGCTTTCGTTTTTCATCTGCTATGCGAGCTTTTTCGCCAAGTTTCTTATCCTCCGTTCGTTTCTGGTGCGGCTTTGTGCGATCAATCACTTCCGTCACCTTCCCGGTAATGGGAACGATTTTCAGTTTCCCATGCTCAATGTACGTTTCTTGGTTCCATTTTTTCACAATTTCATCTTCTTGCTTTGGTGCCTGGGATCTGCGTGTGGGTGCAGTTTGCGGAATAGATGGCTTCTCTTCTTCGCTTTCCGATTCTGAGCTCTCAGAGGAGCTGCTATCATCATCCTTGCCTAGTGTCGGTAATGTGGGTAATGTAGGAAGGCTGGCTACGGGTTCTTTTGCAACTTTTTCCTCCACAGGTTTAGTGTACGGATCTAACGACGAACTATTCTTCTTCTGTGCCTCGGCCTCCTCTCTTTCGCGCTTCAATTTCTCTAAGAAAGATTCCTTCGCTCTGGACACGTTCAAGTACGCTCCTTTGTATTGTTGTTGTTTAAACTCCTTGATGCCTGTAGAAGGAAAATAATGAACGATTATTCAATTAGCAGCTATGGTGTACGGTTAATGAGCTTTACTTACATTGCGGCACGATATGGTCCTCCGTCTGGAGGGTCACAAAACCGAACGTATCAACCGAATCGTTCAATGGGTTTGTTTTCGTTTTAATCTCTATCGCTTCCACATTGCCATATGCACTGAATTCTTGGCTCAGCTCTTGCTCACTCGTTCCCGCAGGAATATTGCCGATAAAAAGGCGATGCGATTTTAGAATCATTTTCGTTACCGGCGCTTCTTCAAAACGAGGCGACTGTATTTGTTTTGAAAGCACACGTGCAGTTTGGCAATTCCTTTTCTGACAGCTACTGAGAACGGCCAAGGTTGATATAGGTAAGATGGGACAGTGTGTTGATTATTGTTGTACTAAAAATAAAATACCAAAACTAAAATTAACTTTTGTTTGTTTGTTTTGACTTTTTTACCTATCTTTGTTAGTTTTGTTCAAGAAATCAGTCATCAATGAGATCTATTATTGCACAAAAATCTAGTGAATTTTCTCTTTGAAGGCAGCATTTCGTCAAGAGGATACGTGTACACAGTACTTCATTTTAGTACAAGCCTTGCTGCGTTCAGTGTCCCGGAGAATCACCAGAAACAATGGACAGGCTAGATTTTGTTGTGGATTTCTGCATGTACAATTTATAAATAGTAAAAAGTAATACAAAAATATCTCTATGTAATTTCCTATGGTTCTTAGAGAGCAAAGCTACCGGCAGCTTCAGCTGCTTGAAAAAACAGCTTGCATTTTTTACGACATCACACCTTCCCAAGTGTTGTTCTGGTTGTGTTTGATCCGATCGTAAATGGAAATTGAAGCCAATTTTAGTGAATATCATAAAACTACAAGCCGACAGTTTTACTATAGTTGGGATCAGTTTCGGACACCTTTGCGGCAAACCGAGAGCACTGTAAAAGCAGCTGAAATGCCTGATATGTAAGTAATTTTATAAAACATTTCCTTGAACGAGTTTTACTCTCAAAAAGCGAGAACCGTTGATTTAATTGTATATTCTTTACCAACTCGTTAGCTATTAAGGATTTGTCTTTTCATCAACAATTCTGGTTTACCTTCTCCGATGACTTTGTTGACCATGGCAAAAAGACACATTTGTTCGGGGCAATGTGCGTGTGTGTGGTTAGTTATTTCCATTTGCCGGTGCATCACCGTAGCTCGATTTTCCTATGCTTTGCTTTCGTTCGGCCTGTCTCTTCAGTTTGACGAAGGTCCTTGGGTCGCATTACCTGCATTCAACGCGGTACAGGCAACGTGCCCACGGTGACTTTAGCAGGCAGTAGGCAAAAAAGGATATCCATGGACACCCGGGATACCTTCGGAGCCTTTTGTCGCATGGTTCATCATAGCCAAAACAATGATCAATGCACGGTATGGCCCCGCCCGACCCGGTCCCGTCCTTCGCTGAAGTGGGTGCAGGATTGTTTGTAACGGTCGGAGATCTTTGTTTGCGATTTTACTATTTCATCGGAAAGTACTTGAAGCTCCCGGGGGCCACGGTTTTTGCAGAAGGCACTCCAGCAACACTCCAGGGAGCGAATGTATTTTTTGCCCATTTGTTTCGAGGCAAATTTGTAGATGCTTCGCTGTCGGCGTTCGTTATCGGATTAGTCAGAAGTGGTAGAGGGTTGTAAAAATGTTTATCTGATGCCTCCGTTGGTGATCAACGGGTTCGTCGTCGAGGGTACAACAACTACCAACGATCACCGGAGAGGGAATCTTCCTTTTGTGGATGTACGTAGAATAATAATAAAAAAAAATCGTATAAAATTGTTCGATTAAGTGTTCAATAATAGGTTTCTATAGAGGATACACGAAGGAAAACTTCCCAAAATGAGCATACAGACACACACCGTTCGCCTAAGGATGTTTTCTCTCATGACCGTTATTGTTGGCCGTCCGCTGCTGGTTTGTGATATATGCGACCCGAATCCCGAATCTATAGAATCTAAGAAATGTGAAATGAAAAATGAGCAGACCCTACGGTTTCGGCTGCAGACCTTCTGGCCCCGGCCATGCATAACACCCCAGTTTCGATGCGATCCTTCCCGATCCCGGGGTCCTTTAGAGATCTGTTTTGTGTTGTTTTCATACTCGATCCACTCCATTTCTCGTTCATTTCAGTTTAGGATGGCTTTTGTAAAATGGGAGAAAAAATACGGGCTTCCACTACCAGCACAATAGAAAATACGCACCGAAGTGATCCTTCAGCGTGCAGCGTGTTATTCCCTACGTTACGGGTTGCATTCAATTCGAATGAAAGATGTTTTAAAAGTCTATTAAGCAACACAAAGCTTTCTTCGGTTCGATTGTGTTAGGGATACATGGCCGGTACGGCAAGGGATGCTTGCCATCGCTCCGTCCGTCGACTGTTGTTTGGGTAGACCTCATGGGGAGCAAACAGACACACGGAGGTGGTGTGCGTACGAGTGCAGTGCAGCAGCGTGTAAGAACTGTTTCTTCATCGTAAGCCACTTTACGACCATTGATGGGTGAAGGACTTTGCTTCCTGCTGCTCATACACTTTCAATACCTCCCTCGCGTAGTGCCAGGGATGAAATTGTTACCCAAAGAAAGACAGAGAGCGGGGAACACAAGAATAAGCAACACCTTAACGGCAAATGTGGTGCATGTTTCTCACACATGAAACAATATTCAGTCCCCATAAGTTCGGCACAAATCTTCCTTTCGCTTCGAACGACGGCGATGATGGCGACTACGACGGACACCTCGAAATTGACAAGCGGGCGTTTAATGAAGTGACAGTCAATTATTTTTCCCGCTTTTCCTTCACAAATAGCACACAACGAACCCAGGAACGAAGCGACGTGCGACAGAGCGCAGAATTCATTTCCAAAATCCCCACCGGGACCGGGCGAACGCGGCGCGCTACCCCGTATAATATTGTTGACGCGTCGTTTCGTGGCAAAGTTTTTCCTTGCCATCACCAAATGATGTTATCTTGTGATGTATATGCTTTCTTTCCACAACGGTGTTGTTCGAAGGTTTATCTGCCTGTGCCTTCTCTCCGCATACGGGTGTGCATTTCCCCAGTGAGGTATTGGTCCCCTTTTTTTTGGGTAGCAGTGTAGGGATGATAATGATGTCTTCATCACACGTTCTGACAGCTTTGCAAGATGAAGGAAAAATCATTTTTGTCAGTAAATCCATTGTTCGTTACTGGACACACAAAGAAAAGAAACTATTGGCACGGCAGGGTCTGTGTAATTGCGTAAAGAAGAGAAGCGCAAAGTTTGTTATTCAAATTAAGATCGTATTCCTGTTCCTAATGAGGTCTGCCAAACATACGGCGGGACGTTTCTAGGAATCACGATTACGGACCGACATGCGGGAGTCATAGGCAGACAACAGGAGTGTCCTTCCTACACGAAGGCTGCATTGCAGGACTAATTCCGTGTGACAATCCGTGTGTGTTACAATACGATCTCGCTATGATCGCTCTTTGCTTCATTTTTTCTCCAACATCTGCTTTTTGTTTGACACGGTTTCGGCCCGATGAGCGAGGTCGGGAACGGGTCCTTCCACATGTTCGCTCTTCAAGGGAAAACATTAACCTATTAACTACGTACTGCGCCGCGGCATCGAAGGTTACAGGCGACCGACTCGGCATGGTGGGAACCAGCATCTCGAGAAAGAGATGGGATCCAGTGGACAAGCGGCTGCTAGTCGTGCTAGTTACGCCGCATTGATTTAATTTACGACAATATGCAGATGTTTTTTTGTTTCTTCTCGAGGTCTGCTCCTTCCATTCTGTGGGTTATCTTTTTATCCCGCCCGTTTCTAAACCGTATGCTCATTTTGTGTTTCTTGCGGTACAAATGTTTCTTTCTGTGTATGTTTTTTTTGGTTGTTGTTCTACTCTTCCCGCAGTACGTGAAGTTTCCGTTTTAGAAGGCTCGACCCGCGCGACCCTGAAATATGAAACTCTTTCCTCCTCTTCTTCTCCACACACAGGCCTAGGAACCTTTACACTCCCAGGGCCCGGAACCCCGCAATTGACTGTGGCGAGCGAGCCAAAGAATTTATGTGTGAAATCCATGATTTTCTCGTGGTTTTACAAATGTACGGTTCGTGGTGGCTTTTTCGGGTTCAAGTGGTATGCCGGAAAGTGCAGCAACAATCAACCACTCGACACAGAGTGGTTACTAATTAAAGTTTGATCACATCCACTTCACTCCGCCGGATGCGTGTGAATGCATCTCGCTGCTCTCCCCGGGATGTTGTTTCTATGTTTCCGGTTTTAGCATTTACTCGGAATTGTTGAAAAAAAAAAGGAATTAATTACTATCCCGACGGAGAAAATTAGTCCCATGGTGGTTCACTCAAGCCCGTACGAGTTCATCTCAAACTCCCCCATCAATCGCGTTGCCTTTCGTGGTCATTGGCAGTCATCCCGTTGCATCATTATTACATCTTGCTTGTAATGTTCGCCGGACCACTACATGGTGTCCCCTAAGGCAACAAAAGAAAAGCCAACCCACATAATCTATCTATCGACAAATTTCATCACAAAACCAAAAGCCGGCCGGCTGCGCGTGTTGCCACGGCCAATTACATCCAACGTGCAGTGTTTCGGCTGATTGCAGGACGCATCGCAGTGCTCATCCTGCTACCTGCTGCGTCCTCCGCACCGGAAACTGGGCCTGAAGGTTGGCCCTTTTCGCCAGCCGAGTAGATGATTAGGATAGGAAATTATCGAGCGGGTGAGCGGAGAGGGTCGCATCGCACCCATAATGACATGGTTTGTGTTGATTTTTATTGCTCTGCATGCATGGGTGAAGGTGGCGACGATGAGCGGGAGGATGAGCGGCCCTGATAACAACGGATCGATTGGATAGGAAAAAGCATTTAAAGAAGGCGGCACCAGACAACCACGGCGGCGGCGGCGGCGGTGGCGCAGCTTTGTGCGTGCGTGGGCACGGTTCCGGGCCCCGGTCCTTCCTTCAATGTCCATAATGAGGCTCACGGAGCGAAGAACGAAGAACAGTCTTCAGTGACCTTTCTATCCATAGGTTCCATCCGTACGTTTTCGGATTCATAACCTGCAATTAAGAATCTATGCGTGCGCCTTTTCGACGTTGACCCGCCCCGGAGAAACGTAGGCTTCGGTTTAATGTTGTAACTTTTATAGAATAATTTATTTCTCATCTCATAATTATAGACTTACGCAGTAAATGGGAGGAGGAAAAAGGGATAACAAAAATAGCGCATTGAAAAGTGACTGAACTAAACCTAACAGAATCGTTTTGGTAAATGCTGCTGCTGCTGCCTCCACCCATCGGCGCACCGATGCGGCTCCCTTTGGCGGCTAATGATGCTGCACCACCTTGGCCAGATCGAACACGGTTTCGTAGTCGTCGTCAAACTTGGTCTTTACCACCAGGTTGACCGGCCGCGGTACGGCAAGCGGCACGGGCAGCGCTTCCGGCATCACTGAATGATGCACAATCAGGGCACGGAGCGAGCTGAACTCCTTCTGGAAGCCTTTGATCTTGTATCCTTCCGTGGGCGTGCGTACGATGAGGTAGTGTGCAATCCGCGGTCCCGATCCTGGCGGGACGCGCAGCGATAACGCGTAACAGTCGGGCTGGGTTGTGCTTTTGCGCACCAGGAAGCTGCCGGGCAGTTTGTCCGCCAGCAGCTGCAGGGACAGGCTTCGGGGCAGGTTTTCGTGGTACCAGCATTCATCCAGCAGCCGGCGATACTCCCGCTCCTGCTCAAGATCGCTCTGGATTGTGCCGGTAACGGTGGCTGTTTGTTCCCGGTGTAGCACGAGCGTACTGTCTTCCTTCTCGTTCGAGACAGCGGACTGCAGCATGTTGATGGCGATCTTTTTGATCTGAAGGAAGGAAGGAGGATTTCACAAATTAGTTCCAACAAGATCTTCCAGTGAGAGCTACTCGTGATCGTGTCGTGATCTACTTACAAAGGCAGGCTTTTCGACGCACTTGGCCAGGTTGACATCGTACTCGAGATCGCGGTGCTGCTTCTCTAGCAGTGTCTTGATCTCGCGATAGTCGGCAGCATTCGGCGAACGGAGTGCGGCCGGCATTCGATGACTTCTCGGGTGGTGCTGCTGCTGCTGGTCCTTGCACGACTGCGGGCTGGCATGAATGGAGTTGCGTTTCAGGATGCGCTTGATGCACTTGTAGATTCGCGTTTTGCAGTTGATCTTTCGCTTGCTGTCGATCGCGAACTTTCCACTCAGTAGCTTAAAGTTGGACGAAGGCGACGAAGGCTGGACGGTAACGTGTGCAGAAGGCGATTTGGCCGGAACGGACTCGGGCAGGGCAGACTTTCCCGACAGGCCGCCAACGATGAGCATGAAATTGCTACGAGGTCGTTTCTGGTCCGATGTCGTTGTGTTAACCTGGTGAGAAAAGGTAAAATGGGGGTTTGTGGGATTAGCAACTTTGGAGTGATGTTCGGGCGATATTTGGGAATGTTTGCCAAACTGATCAACACACTATTAGATGTATTGGAGGATAAGGTAAAAGGCAAAAGAACGGAACCACCCCAAAGACTGGAAAAAGGGTGTTCTGATTGACAAATCTTTTGACTTGAAAGGGATCTTGTCTTTACTGAAACTGTCACAACATACATCTTCCAAAGAAGGGCAATGCCTCACCGCTCCGATCGAAGGAATAGGTAAAAGGGCGTCAATATAGCTGGAAACCATTGGAAAGGCAATGTTTTCGCAATTCTAGAGGAACCGGAGGGAAGGGGGAGAAAAAAAAGGAAACATCCTCATCGTGTTCTGTTGCCGGATGCATTTCCCTTGCGAGGGCTGCGATGCTCGACCCATGGCGCACTGAATTTATTGTTGTTTGCTTACTTTTTCCGGGCACTTTTGGAAACCGGATCTAATTTTTGAAGTGTGTCCTCCGAAATTGAATCATTTGCAGACGAAAGACACTCGCACAAAGGCGAAGAAACGCATAAAGGGTAGCTGAAGGGAAGCATCTAGGCTAGAAGAAATGGGACATTCTGAGGGGCGTACATTGGATTGCTGGGGATGTGCCGTCGGTCGTGGCATGATTTGAACATGAGCATAAGAACCGAGCAAGCAGGAAAAGGAGCACGGGGGAAACAAAAAACAACACTCAAGACAATCAACCACGATCGGCAGCATTCTTCGGCATGTGAAAGTATGAATGTGCACCAAAGGGGGAAAAGAACCACAGCCACAAGTGAGAGAAGAGAGAAATTCTTCGTCCCCGACGTTGTTTGTCGCCGTTGTCGCTGGTACGTGAAATGCATATCGAACGATATTTGATGACGGTGTGGCGTCTTGTTCGCGGTAGGCCCGGCTGTTTGTTCAACTAAAATGGGTAGGGGCCCAGCTGTGTGCGTGCGTGCGTGTGGTGGACGCGGTAAATAAATAACAATATTCCGGACGATACTTCTGGCGCGTTAGAAAATTGAGAAGCGCACCCGCGCGAAGGAGGAAACGTCTTTAACAATTGAACCAAACAACAACAAAAAAAGAGGATAGAAAACGGTCCTAGCGGAAGGTGTGGATGGGAGACATTCGCGCGCGCATTGTATTACCGGGGCTGCGGCCGTGGCATCAAAAGAGAAAATCGAACCACAAACCCCCCTCCGAATCGTATCAAATTCACAACATTCATTCAACGTCCTTTTGCCAAATGGAAGGCACAACGTGGAGAGAAATTCGTCCCGAAATTCGTATCGTATCGAATCGATTCCAACATGCGTACGATAATTGAAGAAGAATGGTCCTTTTTCCCTCCACGGTCCCTTGGCAGATCGTTTGCTTCCGCCGGTCGTCGCCTACTGCGAATCTTTCAAGTGGGCTCTTCATTGTTCCGCGAGGCACAGCTGTGGTCCTAGAGCTGCTGCACTAATGGAAATGCTGCTGCTGCTGCTGGAACCCTTCTCAAGTGAGGTCCCCCTAGAAACGGGCAGGCACTCTAGATCGTCTCGCGTTGCTTCGTCGTTATTTGAACAATTTTCAAATCGTATCCCATCATCCGCCGTTCCCTAAACGAGCCCGTCGCTCCAGGTACATACTGTGGTCGGGTTCGAGACAATGGAAAAGGGGATATTTCACCAAAATAACATTCAAACACGGCAGGCAACCAGCAGCAGCAGCAACAGAGGGTAGTAAGCAGCTAATAATGACCCCGGATAAAATGTTATTCTTAAATTAAATGCATCATGGTTGGGTCGGTCTGGTCGGTCTGTCGGTCGGTCGGGAAGTGCGGTATGTTTGGCCACGAGTTAATCGAATGGCTAATACAATTAAGTACTGTTTTCAAAACATTTCCTCCCTCTGCCATCCCGGTTTCTGCGCACTAGCACGCTGGTATTTTTATTTCTGTTTTGCATTTGTTGTTTTTTCGCTCGGCTGGCGAGGGGCGTGGTGGCAGTGTTTCCTTGTTGTTTCCTTCCACCCATCCTCCTCCAGCGAGCATAGTCGTCATCATCGGGGAAAGTGGCCGTTTTTCCCGAGAGGAACGACAGGCTTGTGCTGACAGGCTTGTGAGTGACTGTACGTCAGCAACAGCGCCAGAGCGTCAGCATTTTTCCCTCAGCAGTAGTAGCTGGTAGGCTGGGTTTAATTTGGCGTACGCCATGGACAGATTTTTCGTCAAGTCACCGCACCATCATCAACTCTCGGTCGGTTTGGTGGCTTCGGGGAGAGTCCGTCAGAGTGTTGCGGATGCCCGCCATCGCAAAGACGCAAGAGACAAATTGTATCCAATATGCGTTGGCAAACGGGGCACTACGAGCACCACCCGCATCGTGCATATTTGATGGCGAGCATCTCTCCCGGCTGTACGACTGCCACGTGGCGATGTGATTTCACGTCCCGGAATTGGGCGGTTCCCCAGAGAAATAGACTTCAAATTACATTCTCGTTCGAATCCCGGTCACTACCACGGTGGTGAATTAGTACGGTTTCGCCAGCACTCCCCGAGCGTGGAAATATGCCAATTCTCGGGGTTGCCACTCTGTATGTGTTACCAAGGGTTACCAAAGGTGCGAGGGCGCGCGATGCACATTGATACAAGTGTGCCATGCATGCGGCGATTGCATTATTTGTTTATCGTTCGTTCCAATCGCCTCCAGAAGTGGGCTGGGGAGACTAATCGGACAAGATTGTAATGTGCTTCCTGCTTTCGGTAGATTGGTTTTCAGCTACTAGCCGATCGTCGGCTCTGTTTACATTCGTATGAAGCGTGGTGGGGGTGAACCCTGCTTCCCTTTGATGATCACACGACTCGAGAGGGCGTCGAAGATGTTACAGACACACAAAAAACAACACCGAAAAGCTGTCAAACGTCTTTGAGTGGCACTAGGTCGGAGGAGGGAGGGGGGGGGGAATGTGGTCGAAAGGAATCTGAAGCTAACCTCGTTTCCCGCTTAACTGTGGAAGTGTTTTTTGTCTTCGATTGTCGATTGAACTGTTTTAAAAATAGTTCACGATCACGCCCGCACTTCAATGAGAAGATTGGTTTCGAACCAGCGAGGCCGCGAGTATGCGCTTTTTAAGAAAACGATCGTAATATTTCATCCACACACAACACACGCATGGATTGGTCGATGGGGTGCGCGTTAAAACATTTGTTCCAATTTAAATGCGCTCGATTGGCACTGACTCTCTCTCTCTCTCTCTCTCCGGGCTGCACTGGCCGCTGCAGCATGTTTTTGCTTTATCGCATCTCGCTGGCATTCGACTGGCCGCCCTGGAAGTCAATTAAAAAAACGAGCGATGCCCATCAAGATGCCGCGAGATCAGAATATGGTTGGTTGGTTTCTTCCTTCTTTTTTGCTTCCAAGAAACATCTTCCAATGTCTTGCCAAGCCAAGTGTGTAAGATGTTAAGTGGTTATCTTAATTCCTTCACCATAAATTCATACGCCTCGCCCCGGTTTCTAATCGCGCAGAACAAACGCCACGACTGAGTCGTCGGGGCGGCGGCAGAGACGCGTAGCCGTGTCTCTGTGGCGCGTCGTTCTGTGGAGAATGTGGAGCATGCCAGGCTCGCGCGCTCCGCTAGATTGGCCTCTTAAACCAAATCGAATAATTTATTGCATCGTGAAGATAAACAATTTCTTTTCGACACCCCTGCGATGTCATCGGTAACGCTCGCTCGCTTGCTCGCGCCTTTCAGCCATTCCACGGGGCGGTTTTAAAAGCATGTGCAGCGGGTAGTGCGTTCGGAAGATGCACCACTGCACAAAACGGACCTAGAAAAATGTCTACTAAAAGTCTACGATAAGTCGCGCAGCGCTATGGTAGGATTGATTGAGGACGGAGGGGCTGCCCATATTGGTGTGTAAAAAGAAAGTGTCAACGGACAAGTTGAGCTATAAATTAGCTCCCAAAAAACATTATCACTCCGTGGTAAAACAAGCCAACGATAGGGAATAGTAGGAGGAGGTGCAGGAAGAAAAAAAAATAGTCCCAAGCCCGAGGTGACAACCGCAATCGAGCCAGATACTGGCGCGTGAGGTTTGTCCGTTTTCGGATTCCATTTGAAGTTTTCGGGCAGGGTCGTAAAATATATCCCGGCTAGAAAACGCATCAAACGTCGTTTGATGGTGCGATGTGTCCTTAACGGAAGGGATGGGGAAATCGAAGGGTAGCGGTGGTGGACGTTCCTTCCCTCTTGTTGTAGCCCTTCGTTGCTCATCCAGCGCCTCACAAAGATCTAATCAACTTGTTCCGATCCTTCTCAAAACATCCCAAACGAAGGCCATGGCCGTAGATAGCGCGGAGTGTCGGAGTGATGGTGAATGTTATCTAAGAATTTTAATTATGCGAAGTCGTAAACTGTCACCTACGACGTAACCAATAGAACAATTTGTCAGACATCACACACACACGCAGAGTCGCACACTCAAGACTGCACCAGGCACTCCGCTGTGTTGGCCGTCGAGCGCATACGAAGCGCATCAACGCGCTTATCTGAGTTACGGTTCAATAGGGGTATGAGTCAACCACAGACACAGAACAATTTGATAGTGCGAAGGTAGGTGTGTTGAGCGTGGTCGTACGGTGGATTGGGACTGTTTGATTTTACAGATGGGTTAGTGATGATAGCGTCCTGTGGGATGACTGTTAACACACCCAGGGGCCTGTTGCGGGAAGGCCTGTGCTTGGGACCTATTCCTAGCTTTTATGCTCTACCCTAACCTTAGCGAGCTGACTAAGCATTCTTTTCCTGCGATGAGGCTTTGTAAATCCCTTTCGAATCAAAATTGGGCATCGAAAAGAAATTGGCATCCCCGAATTGGGAACTCCCGGTTCTAAGTTTAATTCCAGCCGTACCATCCTTCCCTCCAGGATTCCACGACGATGGAGATCCACTCTAAAGCCTATAAAAAGGACACCTCATCGAATTTGGGAAAAGGACGATCGTTAAATTTTATGGATTATTTCACCATTATACTTTCCTTCATTTTGCTTTCTCCCCTTCCCCCCACTATTAGTTCCTATTGCCTCACTATGTACCTGTTTCGCCGGGTCCGGTCATAAAATCAAAGTCCCAAAACCTGCGCGTCCCGTCCGCCCAATCGCCTGTGTGTCGGAAAATGACAATAGCTTTAAAATTGAAATCGAAAACCCGATCGAACGGGAAGAACGACGGTGGTTGAGCTGATTTGAAGCAGGGGGGACTTCGAGTTTTTACGACAATGCGCTGTATAGGCCATAAATTATACGTAAAGAATTCGTTACGCTAATCGACGTACCATTGGGCGGACATTTTTATTCCACCTTGCTGTGCGTTGCTCTGGAGGAAGAGTGAGCGACTGTCCAGCGGATTAAGCATTTACACGAAGCGACATTGAAACGCTTTTTCCCAGAGATGGCAAAGGATGGGAAGAAATTGTAACTTTTCCATTGTTACACCGTTCCGTCCTGGGCGCGCTATTGTGTGGACACTGCATTTTTGTGGACACAGGTTTAGGACACATTCAAGTGACGCCCTCTGTACCACACGTCAGCTAACGTTAAGAGGCAACGAAAATGGAAGACTTCATCAGCTTTCCGTAACTAAGGTGTAGAAGGGCTGTACATGGTTGTATATGTAAATTGAGCTTCTTCTATTACGTTGCCTAGGAACGTCACTGTCGTCGTCGTCGTCGTCGTCCCGTAAGTCTAGCATAAGATGTCGAACCCTTCACCTGGGACTTCTTCGGGCGGTGGTGTGTACGGTGTATGTAAAGCTTTACGTAATGTACAGACCGAGCATAAGTCCCTGCTCCGACTTCCATCGACTGCTTTGCCCCTTTGCTTGTGCGTCTATTTCGGAAAATGACAAGAAGAACGACCACAACACCATGTGCACATATGTGTGTGTGTGTCTGTGTGAAAGTCAATTTCCTTCCCGTGTGTACGCGTGGCGCATGTAAGGAGGAGGAGTCATGGCATGGTGAAGCGTTAAATTTGTCCATTAAATTAAATTAGAAAAATATTGTCACACCAAAACACGCACCGTGTGGTGACTGGTGACTGGAAGACTGGAAGGCTCTGGCAGGCGGGAGAGTACAGGGTCGGGCAGCAGTGGCCAAAGCGACAGCGATACATTCATTTCTCCCGGAAGGCTTCCAAGAACGCCAACGTCAAGGAATGTCAAGGGAAACGGCTACGTGGCAGTATGTACAGCCAGCCAGCCAGCCAGCAACATGCGATGGTCCTTTTGCACCGCACCCCGCCCAACCACCGATGGACCTTCATTCCAATTCATCTGGCGTACAAATTTGTTTATTGATGCGTGATTTTATCCACATCAAGTTTATTGCTTCACCCGCGTGGGGTGGCGTTGTCTTGGCGCGCAGACACGCACACACAGCACACCGAGGAACGCGCACGATTCTTGATCGATTGAAATTGATTCAATTAACCTGCCCAGACGTTGGCTTTTTGGCATCGTTTATGATCGGCTCTTGAGCGGGGGGATTGAGTTTTATTGGACGCATCGAATTAAATTCCCATTCGGACACACGACCCTCGGAGGATGGAGGGAGGGGAGGGGGAACTGATGAAATCAATGAATCGATGGTGTACCCCCCAAACCACGAACCAACTTCAGCTCTATCTATCGTTTCATCCTTTCTTCCGCAAATCGGTACGATGATTTGACACTTTTGCTTTCCCTAAGCTGAGTTTCCCTTTTTTCTCGGGGAACCTCTTCACAAAAGCCATTTCTTAGCAAACAAACGAGGAAGGAACAAAACCGATTCCCTTCAAAAAATGATAAATCACATCTAGTGGCGATAGAACGGGGGGAGGGGAAAAAGGGTGCCAGAGGACGAGGACGAAGTATCTTCTTTTCAGGGAATGGCGGGCTGAGTAACCAATTCGTAGAATAAATAAACATCAAACGAATCTCTCGTTGTCCTCTCTCGGCAGAGCGGCAGATCCTTCCGTGGGCTTCACGCGGGGTTGAAGATGGAAAAGCAAGCAGCATGGGAAAATGGGAAGCCATCCAAAAATGATGATGCTCATTTTTAATGACTGGCAATCTGGTTTCACGGGGTGGCTTCACGACGCCTATATTTGGCTTGTTTTCCTCTCTGTTGTGCCAGCGCGAAATGGGTAAATGAAAATCCTTTTCGGACGAGTCGATGGGCAACCAACCTCCCTCCGTCTTGACTCAGACAAATGATCTTTGGTTGGTGGCGCAGTCGGCGGGGAGCGCACAGTTGGCATAATCCTTTTACACCATAACAAGCGCAGAAACAAAATGCTTCAATCGATACAAAGTATTGCATTTTGGCGAGTTTCGAAGAGCAAAGGCATTTGATTAGAAAGGACAGACAAACAACAGCTTCTATCGATCGATTGGGAAAACTTGCCTCCAAAATTGGGAACGAAGGACGAGCGATGGCGGTGGAGAGTGTCGAAGGGAGAGAGAGAGAGTGATTGGAATTCATCCATCATCGGACAAAAGTTGCTGAGTGCATTGCAGGGCGAAAAGTGTGGATGTGGATAGTCAGCAGCAGCAATTTGCACCATTTGCAACTGTGAGTGGTGGTGTGCCGTGGTGTGTCTGTTGGTTCAATCGAAAGAAAAGTTTCTCTATTCTCATTAATTATTTGGGCCGATTTTGGCCCCAAAAATTCAATTACACCTTCGTCCTGTGGTGGAAGAAAAAAACTTCTTTTTAGAAGACGCTTTCCTTTCTGTGGTACCACTTTATGCCTTAGTATTAAGAGCGTTAGCAGCTGGCGGTGGTGATGAAAGCACCATATCGTCCCTTTTTGAACCAACTTCCACCCAACAACGTATTCCTTTGGCTGAGGTAAGTGTGTGGTGGTAAGGCAAGTGGTATGCTTGGCGTATAATTATGAATTTTTAATTTACAACACACGGTGTGCCGCGTACCCGTACTCGCTTCTCCGGGAGAGCTTGAGATGATGTTAATCTTGTGCCATGTCCAAGGCATGCGAAGAAGCTGCCTCTTGGCTGGGGTCCGCACTGCACCTCAAGTGTGTATTACGGAGCAATTCACACAAAAAAACTGAAACCAACAACACACTTTAGTGTTAGAAGGACAGAATAAACACGGTGCGGCGGCACCGGCCTGAGGAGGTATCCTGGGAGCAATGAAATAAAAGGTGAATTCTGCTAGAAATAACAATGCGCGAGGGGGGCGGTGGAAAGGGAAAAGGAAAGTGGAGGTCTAAGAAAAGCTTCTTACATTTTTCATTGCGGTTCCATTCAGCTGATTGTGCAGTCGCTGCTGCTGTTGCTGCTGCTGGTGTCTCGTTGGCGTTGTCGTCGGTGTTGTCGTTGCGGAATGGTGTACAGATTTTCCGACGAGCTTTCCCTTGGCCGGGCTGCTGCTTTCACTATCCGGCTCGTCGCCGCACGCACCACCGGCATTATTTAACCTCTTATACCGTAGTGCTCCGAAGCGCAACATGCTTGTAGAATCGGGTTTGTTTCGAAATGGACAAAAATCTCCCAAAAAAAAAACACACACACATACACTTAAGACAATGCCAATTTCAATAATTCCGCACTGAAAGGACTCGCGCAAAGGACACTATATTGTTTGCGCACACAGCCACCACACTTTATTTCACTTTATTTCTGTTTACACACGAGTGCACATTTACGCCACAAGTATCACAGGTAATTATGTGCCATTTAGTTGTTTTTTAAATCTCCGCTTTCTCGAATTTCAAGGATGAAAAGCCGTTGGAAGTAGTATTTATTCCCTTGCACAGTTACGTTTTATCAACATTTACATTTGCACTGTTTTGTTTTAAAGTATTATTTCCCTTTGCCACAATTTCACTTTGCCCGACGATCGGGCGTGTAACGTTCGTTTGTGGTGGGTTTCGCTCTCTCCTGCGAGACAGCCACGTGAAACGAACGACGAACGCGTGTCCTTAAAATCCCGACGCGCAAGCAACTTTCCGTCCGTACGCAACGAGCAACAAATGCGGAATGCTTTGCGTTGCGCCTCAGAAGCAACACATGCACGCGTTCGTCGTGTCGGTTCGGCCGGCATGACAGCCCGCGTATACAGTGCGTCAAAGAGAAACAGCGACACTGTTTACTTTATTCGAGTTTCGTTCGCATGATGAAGGACGCATAAGAAACTACATTATTGGTAAGATTTGGAATGCATTTTGGAACTGCTTAAAATATTAATTTCACGTAATTTCCTTCTAATACCTGAACAAGTATGGGTCTTACCAGTACTTCAAAAATAGAAGATACAGGCGGTCCCCTAGATACACGGTTAATGGGGACCAAAAACGGCCAAAAAATACCGCGTAAGTCGAATCTCGTAATTTTCAGTCAAAATATCACAAATTTGCGTGGAATTTTGCAAGTAAGGGGTGGTTTTAGCCACTAAATTAATTATTTGATATGTTTCTAATGAATGGAACAGTTTTAAACCTATTTAAATGGTATTTCACATTCGACCAATACGGAAATTATTTGGTATTTTACAATGGATGTGTCAAATCAGTACAATTTGCTCAAAGAACTGTCAAATTTTGGAAAACCGCGTATCATCGAATCCGCGTATAAGAGGTACCGTGTATCTCGGGGACCGCCTGTATTGCAAACTAAGTTACTGTAATCTTAAAACATTTCATCAGCATTTTATGGAGGTTTTTTTTTGGCACACACTGTCGTAAATGCGTTGGTCGGTCGGTGGTTCCGATGGGCCGATGGGTCGGTAAGAACATAAATACGCATGAAACGGAATCCTACTGGAACGATCCGTTCCAGCAGGGAAGGAGGAGAGCAAGGGCTGCCGCTGGTGGTTGATTTTATGCTGCGTACGACCTTCCTTGCTCGATGCGAAGGCAACATAAAAGCGGGCAGAGGTAAAGAATGGAAAGAATCCCAAGCGGCGGGACTGCCGAACCCCAGTAACCGAAAGAATGAAAACCCGTACAAAGTGTGTGTGTGTGTAGAGGGAAAGCTGAGCAGTAAAAAACGAAACAAAACGAAATGAAAGAATAGCATGGAGAGAGTTAGTACATCGCTTTCAAGGGGGTGGAGAGGCGTTAGTATCATGTTGGAGTAGAAGGACAAGGAGGAGGTGGTGTGGTGTAGTAGCCATAACTTTGCGGAACAGTGTCACATTTCGTTTGCATCGATGCGTCTTTGCATAATGAAATTCACGTTCCAGTAAATCATCCCACAGTGTCCGTATCGATGGGAATTGAAATTGTTAAAATGGATTAAAAGTTTAAATGTGCGGGTCATGTGGTGCGAGTGTCTTCTAAAAAGAGGCAACAACACAAAACATACTAATGTTAGTGCGTTTCGAGCAATGCCTTCGAAGAATAAGGACCGTAAAGATTAAAAACGTAAACCTTCAAACATGATTTCTTTAAAAACTGGTTCGTCCCCTTCACGGTAGCTATATTTCTTCAAAGTGTCCTAATGGGTAGAGTGTAAAAAAGGCACCTCGCTTCGGCATTATTGCCTACGGTGGACTACCACCACCACCATATTATCTGTGTGAAGCCTACCCTTCACTGCACACGTGCACAAAGATAAGAAAATATCAACCAAACCGATAGCAGGACGGGGCGTCATCTCGGAACCGATAACAGGATTTTTCAGCGTCGCCTTAAAAGGATGCATGTGTTTCTGTGTACCCTTTTTATCATTCCCTTCCCTGCCAGAAGAGACCACCACCTCGGAGGAAAAGTGCTAAGGTGAGTAATCATTTTATGTTTATTGTTTATCTTTCGATTCCTATTTAACTTTGTGTGCATCTCGTTTTTCCCCTGTTCCCCTACAGTTTTTGGTGTAGTCACACTCTCCCTCTTATTGCTTGCGTAAGGGTCCTTTCTATAACCCTCGCGGCAATAAAAAAAGCGTCCTCGTGCCAAATACCGTACAACACACCGGCGGGCACCGAACCAGCGGCGGCCAATGTAATGTTTTCTTTTATGCTTAGTGATAAATTTTATTACACACCAAACAAACGGGTGGCTCAAACAGAAGGAAGAAAGGAAAAACTCACAGATAGCGCCACGACCGTATGCTGGCGCGTTGGGCGGTATTGTAATCCGGGTGGATGTACAGGTTGGATGGATTTAAAAAAAAACACGATCTCTAGCAGCTTCTGACTCGTCACTTTGGCTCAGTATAGTTTGCTTCCGCCACCGCCGTATCAGCATCGCGCTCGTCCGTGCCATTATCAAAACAAAGCATTATGATTTTCTTCCTTCCTCTGCGGAAAGGACGGACGGTTGGCCGACTTCCGTAAAAGCGGCTTGGGGAGGGTTGGATGGTAGGAAGCAAACACACACACAAATTCACTATCAGCGTAAATACAATTTGTTTCGACGGTTGTTCATTGAACCGTGGCAGTACAGACAGACAGAGAGGGTGGTTTTGGTGTATGAATGGCGGTGCGTTAGTTCTAGATCGCAAGAAAGCATCAGCACCAAAATAATTGCGTCATTTGCATGTTTCTTTTTTGCCGAAATCTTTCTACGGAACCAGTACAGTGTGTAACCATCGTAGCAAGCGTTGAGGCCAAATGTGGCTCACGAAATGGGATACATTGTGCGCGGGCTAACGTTTCTTGGGCAAATGCTCAGATTACGATCCATGAATCCGATATGCACAGTCGGTAGCAGCGAGATATGTGCAGCAGTAGCAGTAGGCTTTGCTGTGGTTGCCAAGAACCGTTGCACCGACTCTCTTCCACAGCACCATTTCTTGCGCAGCAACTTAACGCTCCTCCCGGCTGCGCTGCATAATTGTTTTGTTGCACGCTCAACCGGCGCACAATCGGTTTCATTTTTCGTGCGAATGTTTGCGGAACGTTTCTCAACGGAAGCACTTGACATCGACACGCTGGACATTTTGTCGCGATAGTTGAATTACCACTCACCCTTTCTTCGCTCCTACCTCTCCCGGTAGCCATTGCACACACACTCCTGCTGATCTGTTAAATGATCTTTCCCAGAGGTTATCAAACGGTCAGCGGAAGGACGGTTTTTGTGAGTGACAGTTCTTTTCCCTACTTTCCTGGTTTTTTTTTGTTCGTGCAGTCTGTGTCCGTTGAAGCGTAATGCGCAGTACAGCAAAAAACAAAAAGTTCGCCTACCACCATCATCGCGACAAGTGCGCAAGCGATTCTGCATGCGTTGCATCGTCGCCGGTGCGCGCACTCTGGTGGTACGGTACGCGCCCAGAAGCTTTCGACCGCAGCGGAATGTGCGGTACGCGGGTAACGGATGTTTCGAATGGTACGCCCCAGACGTACGCAACTGGCCCTACGACGCACATTCAAATGTTTTCTGCTGTTTTGGTAAAACGTTAAAGCCTACCCAAAAAGAAAATGTGGCGCACGAGGCGTAGTTGCAGGTGGCATCAGTTTTCTACGAACCGGCTGTGTATGCGTACACTGAACTTGCATTCTGGCGAAATATTATGCCCATGTTTCCGGCGAAGACCCTGTGCCCGTTATGGCCCAAAGGGGGTGGTATACTTTGATACGGGGAAGTGTAAAATGATTAGCGCTTTGGCGAGCGAATGCAAACAAAAATGTAAATGATTGTACTATTTTCCCATGAAACGATCGTTGCTGGGAGGTGACGCATTAACGCCACTGTAACACCGTCGAAAAAGTGTATGTTCAACACATGTTTTGCCCGCTCTCGTACAAGGGAACTTATTGCTCTCACCCCTAGCGAGGCCGAAAACACCATCCAACCGAAAGCAATTCGACCCGTCCAACCTATAAATCTTAATCCACGCGCAGCACAAGCGGCAAAGGCTTTGGTCTTGGTTCGAATCGAATGAAGGGGGAAAAACCGTCCCCAAACGAAAGGGAAACTAGTGACGTGGCGTGGCGCTGCTGAACAAAGAAAAGCCGATGCCGGAAAAACCGCACAAAATGAAAACATGGCGGTGATGTTCGATGGGAAGAAAGTTGGTCTTTTGCGCCGGACGAGCTCAAGACGTGCTGCCGTAGCGGCTAATGACTACCTTTAGAATTTTGGGACTTTCGGGACGATTTACCGCCTCCGCTCCAGATGGTTTTGGGGGGGATGTGTTCTGCGCACAGAGTTTTCCCGCTTTTCTCCCAGGAACGAGGAGAGTCGTTAATGCGCCGCTGTTCCGGTTGCAAGGCCATTCACCTCGCGTGAGAGGTTTTGTGTGGTGGTTAGTACCCTTTTGTGCGGTTTTGTAATAAGTTTACTGTTACTAACAAAAGAGTGAGCAAATGGTTGAGCATTGAATAAGTCGCTTTGTTAGCTTATATTGAGGAATATAAAGACGAGGATAAAGAAAGCAGTAGACGGAATAGGTCGCCAATGCCGGGACTTAAAGCAAGTGATGGTATTGATTTTTTTCCTACAAAATTGAAGCTTATCAAACGTCGTTAATGGTAAAAAAGACGAAATTAACTTCATGTCTAGCTACTTCTTTCGTTCCACTTCTTTCCCATTCGCCCTATAATAATATTCAAATCAAAGGGTATAGGATAAAGTTTTCGCACCAAAAGAATGAGCGGCAATCATTGCAGGATTTCCCGAACCCGGCACAAAATTACGCTGCTCGCACGTGACTTTCCATCAACAGGGGGTTGTAAATTATAAGTCCCTGTATGCAAATATTAGCGTTTGAATGAATGAAGGGGCTGTTGCGCACTGCTTCCTGCATCTTTTCCCCCTGTTGGATTCTTTATATTAAATATTATTTAAAGAAGACAACATTTCCATGTAACAGTATCGTACGCAGTATTTCAATCGTCCTGGTAACACCATAAAGCTCCACCAGTCGCCGGCATTGGAGGCATAGGTAATCGCTCGCTCTTTAATTTGTATTCCGGAGCAACCGGTGTGCCGGTCGGCTTGGAGGAGAAAAAAATAGGATGGAATTAATGCCCTTTTCCGTGTGCTTCTCTCACCCGGGTAAAAAGTAAGTCGTCAAGTTCAAGAGGATCCTCCATCGGTCGAAGTATTACAAGTTCATCAACCGTGTACAAAGGGGAGAGAGACACACACACACGCATCGTTTGCCACAATAATAAATGCCGACGCTATGCTTTTGCGTGGTTTTATATTTCCATTCCGGAGGACTCGTCACACCACCAACGAAAGTTTACAGCTGAATGAAAGTTAAGTAGTGTGTTGTGTGTCTGTTTGATAATCTCCTAGACCCTCGTTATGCACCTTAAATAAGGATTAAGGTGGTGTCCCTGTGCCGCGCGCGGTATGGCTCGCATGCGGTCGGTCGGGCGGTCGTTATTAGGAGATTATGCTACCAATATGTACCGACACACGCACACACGTACAATGGCAACTCGTGTCAACTCAGTGTTCGTGTCCGTTTTCGAACCTTGGCAACGCATATCCCACGCTGTTGCCGGTGTCCGGGAGTACATGGGTAAAGCGACACGACGGTACAACAAAAGTGCCGCCTTGAACGGAAGCACACTCTACGTGGGTTTTGTGGCGGTAGTTGTAAAGGTAGCGCTGATCTGGTCTCTTTCGCCGCTGTCTTTTCCCTTCCCATTTGTATGCAGATGTCGATCGGGTTCGATGCGTTTCGAATGAAAGTGTGTCCTGCTGTGACTTTATTAGGATTAAGGCTTAGACAGGCAGATAGGTTTAGTTAAATGAGCCTGATACACAGAGGAGGGACTGTCTGGAAGGGAAGACAAGTAAAGAATTTCATTTAATTTTCAACAAGCAACTAGGAGCTTCATACTTTATCGTTGTAGTATATGATGAAACACTACAACTACGCTAAGCAAACGTTCTTTTAAACCCAACATTATGCTCAACACGTGTTGCAAATGTTGTTGATTTCATAGAATCCCGAACATACTTATCGTCATAGTAAGTTAAGCATGTTTTTTGTAACATTATAAGCTTGTAAACAGTATATTCAACATTTGAACAAGTCTATAACAGTCTAAATTGTAAAAAAGTATTTAAAACAATTCAAAAACTTATTTTGAATCAGTTGCAAATTGATTGTGTCCCAAATGCGCCAAACGGTTGATCGATTCATCGATTTGTGTTCAAATTTCGTCGAGTCTTTGTACAGAACTAAACTATAGGGTGTATCCGCACGAGGGCGCGAATGACAGCTGTGGAATTTGTTTGTTATTGTCGTACAAAAAAGGGGAAAACGCACAGCGATGGGTTTTGGGCTGTTGAAACTGAAGAAAAGTGGGAAAATAATGCTATAGATATTGAAGTGTAATTTTGCACAATATCAACTCCAGTAGAACCAGTCCATTATCAAAGAAAGGTTATGAAATGGATAATTTTACATCAGCACAAAGCCCATCCAACATTTGTCGTGGGTGTGGAGGCCAGAATGCGATAAAACCACTCTCCGTGTATGGAAATGTGTTTAAGTGGTGCACATCTATCAATGTACGTAACTTTTGTTTTGTGTAGATGCATTTGGTACTGACTTTAATACATAACCTTTCTCATTTTAGGTCTCCAGCTCCGATGGACTACCCACCCGAATATGCAATCGATGCTGGGAGATGTTAACGATATCGTACGAATTCAAAGTTATATGCACGCGGACTGACCGACAATGGCGAACGAAGAACAACAGCGAAACTCTGATAGAGAGTTTTCCAGTGTTAGAAAATGCCGTGACAGATGATTATGAGCCATTTGAGATAGTAGACGATGTGCAGTTAGAAGAAGTGGTGGAAGAAACAATGTTGCCCGGTACTCCGAAAGAGCCTTTCGATTGTTTGTACAATACCATACCGGAGATAGCCGAGGGCATTGCAATAGAGGTAGAGGAAACCAAGGAAGGTGAATTGTTTAAATCGGAGGACTTGTCGAACGTAGAAAGCTATTCACTGCCAGAATATAAAACTACACTGTTGAAGGTTGATGATTGCAATCAAGTGATCGACCAGGACGCCCGGGAAGAGGTTGAAGAGTTTGTGCTCGAAGACACGGTAGAATATCTGGAGAATACGGGCAAGGAAATGTGTCCGGCACAGGACAGCACTCCGGAAACGCACAACGAGGATGTATCGATTGAAGTCATCAAAAGTGAATCGAAATTGCCCACCTCGCGTTCGGTACGGCATTCTTGCCCGGACTGTGGCAAACAATTCTCGTCCAGAACTAACGTGGTACGGCACCAGCATTCACACAGAGACTCAAAACCGTACCAATGCGACATCTGCAAGAAAGAGTTCACGCAAAGCGGTACGCTGAAAACGCACCGATACTCTCACTTCGACATAAAACCGTTCGTGTGTAACGTGTGCGGCAAACGATTTACGCAGAGCAAATCAGTGAAACTTCACCTTCGTTGCCATACCGGTGAAAAGCCATACGCTTGTGATATGTGTAGTGCGGCATTCCGGCAGAAGAATGGACTGCAAAGGCACATGAAGGTGCACGCACGGTGAGAGAAGGTGCATAATAGGGGATGAACTTAATTTATTTGCGATTATTTACGACCACAAGATTAATTACGAAGAGATCAAATAAATTATTAACGTACAAACCAATTTTCTTTATAATTCGTCTTTCGAATTCCGTCGGGAAAGCAATGTCCTTTGATTTTCGAGATCGCTGCAGCGCATTAGACGTGAAGTAGTCGATCCAGCAGTGTAGCTGAGCGTGGAAAAAGTGCCATTATTGTTTTGTTTACCTTTTTCGACAAAGAGACAACGAAAGCCTACAAGTGTTTCGGTGATTTTGTTGCAAAGATTTCCGCAATGGGATTGTGCTCTTCGTGTTTTCGTGGATCTACTGAGGAATTGCTTACACCCGATGTAGTAAGTGTGCGATACGGTACAAGTATTTGGCACCCGCTCTGTACGAAGGAAAATCGTCCCAGCAGCGCAACATACTCCGTCCAAATGTGAAAGCTACGTTGCCATAGTTTCTAATGTTTGTCTAATGCTTCCCACCCCCAATAGGAGGTACGACGTCAGCAGCAGCGTGAAGCGGCGGAACGGCGACGAATAGAGCAGGAATCGCGTGGCATCAAGGATATGGATAAAGTTCGCCGCCAGCAGCAACGAGCGATGGAGCAAGAACGCCGTGAGCAAGAGGCCAGTCGTATGGGAGGACAGCCTACCTTGAAGGTACAATCAGGTCAAAATGAGTCATTCAGTTATTTTGAAGTATGACTGGTTGATTAATCAATTTCACTCTTACTTTCAGTGGCAACAAGATTAAACACTTTCTGGAACGTTAATCCTATGAGATTGGAAATTGAACAAAAAGAACCAATTTTAAATTTTCTGCCTGTTGTTATCCTGTGTGTGTGCGTATCAGTACCGTGTATTTATGTTTGTACTTTAATAAACGATAAAAAGTGAGCCGAAGCCTTCCTCTAAACAATGCTGAGAAATACGGTTCCAGCTAATTCCAGTCCGATAAAACGAACGGAACAGCCCTCCCTCAGCTGTATTCCGGTGTTGCGTTTGTGCGCGCCTGAAAGTTGACACCATGTATCGTGCTCGCGTACTGGCTTGACACCCTCTGTCTGAGCTGCACTGGGAGCTGTCAAATTTGTTTTAGTTCCCCAGTTTTCGTCATTGTTTGTGTGGGCGCGAGCTATCGAAGAATCGGCAGCAAGTGGTCCGTAATTCGCTGGTCGCATTTCGAGAAGTCAAGAGATTTGCTGGCAGAGATTCGGACCTCGTGGCCGTGGCCGGTGAAGGTTCAGTGAATTGTTGCCGCAAATAGTACGTGCCGACTGTGTTGCAGTTGTATTGCCAGAAGGGCGGAAGTGATTCGATACCCGGTACTACTGCCCGGTGTGAGCCCTAGTGACAAACCGCTGAAAATGCTGAATATTCCCAACGAAAAGGTAAGTTGATAAGATAAGCCATCACCTGATGTTCGCAAGGGGGACTTGGATGGGATGCTTGCCGCTGGATGGAGCTTTTGGGTGTAATTTGCATCCAAACAGAGCACAGATCGTAGCAGCCAGTTCGGTAACCTTGATCGACCTTGGCCGTCAACGTAAGTGCAGCTAGCCCCGGGATCGGTTGCAATATTCACAGCTGAATAGAATGCTATAAATCGCTTCATAAATTGTGCAGCCGGAAAAGCAAACAAAACAAATAAACAGTTTGAGAGTTGCATTCCTCACTCCCCGAAGGTACCGTACGATCTGCTGCCCGCCCGTTCGGTCCCGCTTTCATTCAAAAGCATTTACAGCCCGGTACGAATATTGTGTACATGTGTTTGCATAACACTCTAAGCCTCCATCAAGCCGAATAATGGCGTACTTGTTCTTTTGCGCTGGTGTGGATTTAATCACACTCGAAATAATCAATCCATCCGATACAACACTCTCCGTCTGTGTCGGCCAACCCTCCCCGTGTGCGGGTGTCGTATCATTCCGCGTGCCAAAGATTACCAGATTACAGTGACGACCACATTCGCAAGCTATCTGTAAAGATGCTCAGATATTTACAAACAAGTGGGTAGCGGGGTCCCGCTTCCCGAGTTCCCGATCTATCCGTTTTGCGAGCGGAAGGGACGTGGAGCGGAAAGGCACAACGACACAATGATTAGAGAGGGCAAAAGCGGCTGCAGCACGATGATGCGCGTTATCATTCTCTCAAAACCGTATCGCTGGTCGTACACACATGTACGTACGTACCGCGGGGCCCCTGGGGGAGGGCTGTAAGCGGGTTCCGACCTTACTGGAGGTTGCCACACACGGGCCCACTTCAGTCCCATACGGGTCGACGAAGAGGCCACACGCCGCTCCACCACCAGAACAGTTTTCCATCAATCGACGGGGGCGACCGAACTGCCGTTCCGTTTTGAACCATTTTTCGGAACGTTGTTTTTTTGTTGTGGCAGTTAGTATCGTGCAGGAAAGATAAACGGGCAGCTAATTGTGAAACAGTGTGACACTTTCAACCCGCGGTACAGAATGACCGGTGCCATCGATTTGCTGCTGAGCGTAAGTTTCCAACCACACACACACACAGTTAGCGGTTGATCGTGTGAAGATCACATCAACGCGACCCTCACCACCGTCATCGTGGCTCCTCATTGCGGCGCAAATTGACAAAACACATTGGCGCCACGACTAAGTTGTGTTCCCGCGTTCCACCAGCGGACGACCTCTGCCACGGCTAACGACAATGCTTTCCCGATGATGCTGGCAGAGGCTCCGTTGAAGAACAAATGAAAGTCAAACAGCAAGGAGGAGCAAAGAGGGCTTGTGAGATAAGGGAAGAACTTACCATATTCTCCCAACACCACCACCACCGTTACCGCGCTGGGATGGCTAATCTTTTCCGCCAGTCCAACGCCGCACCAACAATGTGCGCGATCTTTCAAATTTTCGTACAGTTTCGTGTCGATAAACTGAAACAAGGGCACGTGTTGTGTTGGGGGAAGTAATACTATCCCGAATCCGGCCATGAATTCGATAGGGCGCATGTCGCATGATCGTTTGATCAGGTGTGTGTTGTGTGTGTTTCGGTAGAAAAAAGGTTCTGTAAAAATACGTTTACGGCCCATTCAAAACGAGCTGTTAAAACATCTCTATCGCTGCAATCAGTGTGTGGCTAGAGATATCGCCGATGAGATGACTGGCTCGCGAGACGCTTTGGAGTGGTTCCATGTTTAGTTACGTTTGCATGAAGTAAATTACAACGTACGTCCGCACGAATAATGCACGATCATCATCGTGGCGTAGTGACGATCACGTTCAAGTGGAGGGATCGCTGTGTAGGTTCGTTATTACCTTTTACCTTTCTAGCACGCAATGTCATGTAATCGTTGCTCCGTAATAAGGAAGATGCTTTACAACCGTCTGTTTTATAGCAACGGTGTGATAATCTTATCGTAGTGACAATATTTTACCAACTCGAACCACTTTACAGCACCATAAACAGAAAAGGGCCGTCGTTGTTGGGTCTGATGATATCGATCCGTGTGGTGGTCAGAAGCAGAACAAAAAACGCGTGACACCGTTTGTCCTTGTCCTTGACTCGGCTCGGGGAAGAGGGATCAAGTTTTGTCTGCTCTCTGGTGCTGGTGGTAGCCACCGAAATTCTTAAAACAGGTCTGGCCTGTGCCACACGAAACTGCTCTGTAGAAAACATCAATCATTGGCATGATTAGACAGATTGAATAATGTTCTAGATCCACAGACACACAGGCCACTTTCTGTGTGGTGATTGTCCGTCCAGAATTTTGCAACGTTGTTGGGTTAGGTTAAGAATGGAAAGGCGATGTCGCATCCAGTTTTGGAAGGGGCCCGTTTTTAAATGAATGAAGTTTTTTGAGCATAGAAAAGCACAAGCTAATTGCGAACAAACATAAAAAAGAAGGAGGGAGTGGTATGCTCGGTGTCTATAAAACCAACCCCGCACGGACTATCATCACTTCAGTTATCGTTAGATGATCGTGAGCACACAGACCCCAGACCGTCGCTGCATATCGTTCGTTTGCGCGCTGTCGGTTGCATTCGGGTTTTTTTTGAGCACTCAGAAGCAAGAAGTTGAGCACGCTCCGGAACAATAGCGTGTTGTGCCACGAGTGAGTTCCCACGGGTTTCACATTCAAGAACGCTGGCGTGTTGTAACCTCTCCGGGCGGAAACGTCTAGAAGTTCAAACGACGACAGAACGGAACCATCATCGACCGAGTGGCAGCTGGTAGTGGTGATGCTGGGGCTACAGAATTCGTGCATCGTGCTCAACGCCAAGGCAGTCAACAGTGATGGCGGTGGTGGCGGTGGCGTGGCCGATGGGGGGAAAGTGCATTTTAAAATGCTCAATCCATGTGCCGACATTGGGCAGCAGCAGGTTCGTTGCGTTAAAACGGCGCGATCGCGGATAAGCGGGGAACGTGTTGAGAGAGTGTGTGAGATGGAAAGAGAGATTTGTTTACTTACTACCAACAACCGTGCACAATTATGCTAAGGTCTTTTCTGACCTCGACACACGAGTGTGAGTCCGTGCAATGAGTTGAGCAAAACTGTGGCGCGAAATGATTGCTTCTTAATTTCAATGTTAGGCGCAGTTCTAATGGCGTTTAAACGGGTTTGCATTGCGATCTGACACGATCGTGTGCGTATGTGATCGGCAGAAAGATTACCTGCAATCAGTTGTTTGTGTGTTTGTTCGTGTGTGTGTGTGTGTGTCGTTAAATGTAGAAACACGTGATGATCGGTTTGGTTCCATTCCGGAACACCGGACACAGTTTAATAATAGCTGGCCTATTAGGCGTTCCCAAGGTCAGGCGGAACGGTGTTGTTGTGTCGTAGTCAAAATAGGAATAATTGCTTTGATAATGTCGTGCATCACAGCTCATCCTTCGTTACACGATACTGTTGTTATTGTGATCACATTTATAATATAATAAGCAACTAATGGGTTTTTTTTTGTTATCTCTTCTCCACCATCCCGGTCATTGACTTTTGTAGGTGCGCGGACACCAGCGCATACCGTCGGACACGAAAGAGTTCCACGAAGCGACGAAGCGCGATGCCCTGATGCGCCTCAAGAAGGACCTGGACCATCTGCTGGAAACGGTCGAGGAGTCGCGCAAAACCGGCGTGCAGAAGGAGATGTGCGGATTCGAGGCCCTGTACCACCGGTTCCTGCAAGAGGATGGTCCGTCGGTCGAGTGGGATCGCATCGAGAAGCTGCCGGAGGAGGCGGTGAAGGACTACTCCACGCTTAAATTGCCCCAGGAGGCGCACATTCGCGACATGCTGGACAAGCTGGTCGTGGTGAAGCTGAACGGTGGTCTCGGCACGTCGATGGGATGCCACGGGCCGAAGAGTGTGATTCCGGTGCGCAACGATCTCACCTTTCTCGACATGACCGTGCAGCAGATCGAGTTTCTGAACAAAAAGTACAACGCCAACGTGCCGCTGGTGCTGATGAACTCGTTCAACACCGACGTCGACACGGAGAAGGTGATCCGCAAGTACAAGGGCTTCCAGGTGCAGATCTACACATTTAACCAAAGCTGCTATCCCCGCATCAGCCGGGACTCGCTGTTGCCGATTGCGAAGGATTTTGACATCGAGAATGATATTGAAGCGTAAGTGAGAGAGAGAGAGAGAGAAGGGAGACGGACGGAGACAATGAATGTGGCGGGGCATGGTTGTTCATTCGATGTGTGGTTCTCTTCCTACAGATGGTACCCACCCGGTCACGGTGATTTCTACCAGTCGTTCCAGAACTCGGGACTGCTGCGAAAGTTCCTCGAGGAGGGGCGCGAGTACTGCTTCCTGTCCAACATCGACAATCTGGGCGCAACGGTCGACATCAAGATACTGAACCGGCTCATTGGCGACGACCGGCAGGGCGATAAGCCGATCGAGTTCGTGATGGAGGTGACGGACAAGACGCGTGCCGACGTGAAGGGCGGTACGCTGATCCACTACGAGAACAAGCTGCGCCTGCTGGAGATTGCCCAGGTGCCGAAGGAGCACGTGGACGACTTCAAGTCGGTGAAGACGTTCAAGTTCTTCAACACCAACAACATCTGGGCCCGGCTGGAGTCGATCGAGCGGGTACTGAACGCCAAGACGATGAACATGGAGATCATCGTCAACAACAAAACGCTCGACAATGGCATTCGCGTGATCCAGCTCGAGACGGCCGTCGGTGCGGCGATGAAGTGTTTCGACGGTGGTATCGGCATCAATGTGCCGCGATCGCGCTTCTTGCCGGTGAAGAAAACGTCCGACCTGCTGCTGGTCATGTCCAACCTGTACAGCCTCAAGTACGGCTCGCTGGTAATGTCCCCACAGCGCATGTTCCCCACCACCCCGCTGGTGAAGCTGGGCGACAATCATTTCAGCAAGGTGAAGGAATTCCTCAGCCGCTTTGCCAATATTCCCGACCTGATCGAGCTGGACCATCTGACCGTGTCGGGCGACGTGACGTTCGGGCGGGGGGTCTCGTTGCGTGGCACGGTCATCATCATCGCTAACCATGGCGACCGTATCGATATTCCGGCCGGTGCAATCCTCGAGAACAAGATCGTGTCCGGCAACATGCGCATTCTGGATCATTAAGGAAAGGGAGAGCGAGCGGGAGTGGAGAAGAGGAAAGTGCACAAGCATCATGGATAAAAGACAGGCCAGTTGGACGATACTCAGGAGCGATACAAGCGCAAAGTGTGTGAAACATGCGATAAACATTATCTTAAATCGGTTGGGAAAGCGGTAGATTGTAGTTCTGGAAGAAAGCAATACACGTAACACGTTATGCAAGAAAACAGTTTTCAAAAAGACGGATACGAAGCTCTCATGTGGGTTTGGTTGACTAATGTAGCACAAGTTTTGAGAGTTAAAAACATATGTGGATGTGTGTTTTTTGAGGGGTTTAATTATCGTTATCATCGAGGGAGAGCCTACCCGAGCGGGGGGAGTCTTTTCGTTTAATGATTGTTTGAATAAAAAAATTACCACACCATTGAACACTTTGACTTTCTTTGGAGATACTTTGCAGTGCGATGTGCAGGGTCTTATATAGCTTATCGTAATTGCGATTTTTATAAAAAAATTGAATAATTCACTGCAGAACAATTTTTATTCCAGCTGCCAAACAAAAATTGCTTCGTTAAAACTGCTCGAAATGGGCTGGCTCATTCGAGCAAACTGATCGTTGCGGGGAAACGTCAAAATCCGCGCACTGGGAACTGCTTCCCCGCGGGCTGACAGTTTGTTGTTTACAATAAAACACCCGTTGTTTACAAAATTCCATCGGCCGAGGGGTTTAGTTTTTGGTCCGGCTTAGCCACTTTTTTCCCGCTTCACGTCACCCATAAAGTACCGGTGCGCAGTGTGGCCTACAAATGATTGAAAGCAGACGTTGAACGTACGCCGCACCCATCTTACCCCTTGTTCCTGTGTTCATTTGCTACCGGCGGTGGTAGTGGCACCGGAGAATATCCCTCGGCGAGTGTGCTAGCAGCAGGGTTGAAGCGGTTCCTCTCATAGAGGCTAATTGTACGTTTCTACGGTACGGTAGTTAGTAATCAGCTAGATTGTGTTCGACAGTGCTGACACGGCAGTACGCGCGTAGTGTGACAAACGTGTGAGGCGAAAGCAAACGAAGGAATTCCGCGCACGAAAGGTGGAAGCAGTAGGCAGCAGCACCAGCAGCACCACATCATGAGCGGAGAACCAGAAAAGGCAACGAAGAAGCAGAAGACGGTAAGAAGAAGCGGGCATAGTTTTACTTTGATAACATCGTGTTGCCAATCCCCTGTTTCAGCTAGCTTTATCCAAACTTTAACAAACTAACTCCGGGTTGCTTTTACAGAGTGGCATTTCCTATAAGAAAACTAAGCACGTTAGGGTTGGAGTTGTAGTGAAATAACGATCGCGCCTCTTCCACGCACGAATGAAGGCACGTGATGAATGTTCCGTTTTGGGAAATGCTCTGCGCCTCAATTGTGATTTGGGAAAATGATAATTGGGTCATTCAATATTCACGCAACATATGGTAGACCGGTTGAACTTCTCGTGCCATATGGAATGGTAATCAGCGTGCCGCTAGAATGGCTAGAGTGGAGCGGCGAAATGTGTGTACAAGTTGATAAGAAATTGTCCAACATTATCGCACAATAACAATGGACATTGTAATGAGCTTCATTTGAACGATACTCGCCGAAGTCTCGCCGCCGCCGCCGGAGCCTCTTGAACATTTTGCTTTGAAACATAAATTGGCAGCACATCAATGCTTACGGGTGCAAAAGTGGAATGGAAAGACGATCAGTGCTAGGGTTGCAACCGGTTGTTAATTATCACGCCACACACCCCTGGCCCTACTCTCCCCCCCTTCAACAACAGTGTGCAGTGTGGCTTACTATTGACCCACGCCCTCTTCCCCTCCCTCCGCATTGGAAAGGGGAACCACACTTCCAAAGGGTCATCAAGCGTACAAATTGCGTTGACTAAGCACGCCGAAGCACGGCCAAACGGTACAACGATACGATAATTGAAATAACTCTCATACATGGTTAGGCGCACCATCCCTCTCCATCCGGCGCAGGGGCAGGCGCAAAGCTTGCACGACTTTATCGCAACGGAGAGCCAGTCGAGTACGCGTACGCAGCCCGCACTGCCGTGAGCGTGTGTGAGAGGGCGCGAGCGCGTGCGCCCGCGCGTTAGAGAGCTTTGGACACAGCAGCGCGCGCGTAAAAGAGGAAGGGTCGTCGTCGGCGGCGGCACTGCGAATGGTGCGTTTTCATAAATACGCCTGAACGATTGTATGCGCTGCTCATTTCGCGCAAATCGTTCGATACAGTGGTGGCGGGTTGGTCGTACGCTCTGCCACGTGTCGAACAGAAAAAAACACCGTATTAGAAGTGTGTGTGCCCGTTTGTTTGTTTGTTCAATGTGATTAAGTGAAAAAGAGTAAAAACGGTTATCCCAAAGGGTGTAATTTCCCTATTGTACGTTTTCCAGCGACTTCACTTCACAGTCTGGAACCCTCTAGGCACAACAAAACACACAACACACAGAACCGGGTTAAACCGTTGGCATCCCTTGTCCGTACCATCCCCTTGCCTTGGTGTTCGATCGACACTGGTCGTGATCGTGCGGTGGTTTGTGTTGCTTGAAACTTTCTCTCTCCGGGGCAATACTCCGCTACCACCGTTCGACAACAAACTATAAGAGCGACGATCTTCCCCGACCGGTGCTGCATAATCGTCGCAAAAACGGGAACCATCGGACGGGCTCACAGCCTCACACAGCTTCACTGTTGATCGGTCGAGCGTTGCGTGTGGACCGTGTGTGTGTGTGTGCGAGTGTGCAGTGGCGCTCGTTTGGATCGTTAAATTCTAACAGTTAGACATTCACCGTGTGCTGTGAAGGCGTGAAAGTGCACAATAAGATAAGCAGTGAAAGAGAGCATCGTTGCTCTTCGGATATTATCTAAAATCGAGTAGAAATCGTGCAAAGCAGCAGAATGTTTGTGAAGCGAAGAAAAGTGGCCAACTTTAATAATAACTCCTTTCTCGGCAACTCCAATTACGAGAATGGTGGAGATGCGGGCAAGATTGCGGCGGCCGCGAAGACGCGCTGCGGCAAGCACAAGGACTGTGCCGGTAACGTTTCTCCCGAGGTAAGAAGAGTGCCTGTGCCCTTACTGTGACACGGGGTGACGGGTTACGAAAGCGTTAACTAACAATAATAATGATAGGCAAGCCAGCAGCCGAGCCCCGTCTGCCGTCGAGTGCTTTGGACAAAAGAGCAGCAACAACAAAAAAGTATGAATAAATAATGAGGTCCCAGCACAATCCCCAGAGGCTGCTGGAGTACGGGAGACAACGGGACTGTAAAAACTTTCACTTACTTTCTGGCGATCTCATCGATAGCCGTTGCCGTTTCCATGTTCCCAAAGGTTGCTGCGATCGTTGGGCTTTCGGAGCAGACGTCAATCGCTGTGGTTTGGCGCCTCTGGAGAGCGCGAACTTTCTGGCGAACATTTGCTTGCTCTGCACCGTTGCGCAGGCCGCAGGTTTGTTGCCGTGTTTGCCGTGGTTCGTTTGGCGGTTGGCGCAGTGTGCCTCAAATGCGGCCGTCCAATGTTGATGTTGGTGTTGTGGTCGATCGATGAGTGAGTTATGTAAGGGCCCCGCTGTTCGCACTCGGTTGGCCAATGAACTTTGATGCAGAAGGAAGCAATCGTCGAGTAGGCCTCGCCACTACTTTTACACGATGGGGCGATGGCGTTATGATGTGGCGTTTATTAAACATTGGAAAAGCTTGTGCGGCGTGTGCCGCGGCGGGAAAATATTGAGAGCTTGTTGTTGTTGGTTAGTACACCGCAAAGTAAATCAAAATGGCACCATTAGCCTTGGTTGCTAAAATAGATAGTCGTCTCCTCCAGGTTCTCGCATACCACGAACCACGAGGCGCGACACACGGTTAATGAACACGATCCCATTGCACCGAAGTCGTTTTACTGCAGGCAAAATAAATAACTTATCTGTGTAAGCTTATTATCGTTCATGCCGTGCGGTATCCGTCATGTACTTAAGTGTCGTGGGGCGAACATTCTCCCGTCATTCGGTGGTAGTTGTTCGTTCGTTCAGCATTACTCCCGACCGTACACGATGCAGCAACAGCAGCAGCAGGAAGAGGTACTATCTATCTCATCGTGATCGTACGAACAACCGCTGGCCATAGAACCTTGAGCTGTAGAGCGCGCGCGCGCGTGTGTGTTTCGTCTCTCGAAAGCCATTTGTTTGTTCTTCCGCTTGCGTACTTGCGTAGTGCACTAATGAATGATCTGCTTTCTTTCTTGTATCTGCCCCACAGTGCCTGCAGGTGGCGACGAACGTGACCGAGCAGAAGCACAACGTGTCACGGGAGGTGCGCGGTCAGAACCTTGGGCTGTGCAGGGGCTTCCGCGGCTGCACCGTCTGGCTGACGGGGCTGAGCGGCGCGGGCAAGACGTCGATCGCGTTCGAGCTGGAAGCGTACCTCGTATCCAAAGGCATCCCGGCGTACGGGCTCGACGGGGACAACATCCGCACCGGGTTGAACAAAAACCTCGGCTTCTCGCAGGTCGACCGGGAGGAGAACATTCGCCGCGTGGCCGAGGTGGCGAAGCTGTTCGCCGACAGTGGCGTCGTGTCGATCTGCAGCTTCGTGTCGCCGTTCGCGGAGGATCGCGAGATGGCGCGCAAGATCCACAAGGATGCGGATTTGAAGTTTTTCGAGATCTACATCGACACGCCGCTGGAGGTGTGCGAGACGCGCGACACGAAGGGCCTGTACAAGAAGGCGCGCCAGGGCGTGATCCAGGGCTTTACGGGCGTGACGCAGGCGTACGAGGCGCCGGACGCACCGGATCTGCGCGTCAGCACGGAGGGTATGACGGTGCGCGAGTCCACGCTGAAGCTGATCAAGCTGCTGGAGAGCGAAGCGATCATACCGAAGTTCCTGAAGGAGGACGAACCGCTGCCGGAGCTGTTTGTGGCGGAAAGCCTCAAGGCGGCGCTGGAGGCGGAAGCGAAAACGCTGCCCGCGCTGGCGCTCACCGAGGTGGAGCTGCAGTGGCTCCAGATACTGGCCGAGGGGTGGGCCTACCCGCTGAAGGGGTTCATGCGCGAACAGGAGTACCTGCAGGCGCTGCACTTCAACTGTCTGCTGAACGAGGACGAAACGCTGCGCGTCAATCAGTCCGTGCCGATAGTGCTGTCCGCGACCGAGGCCGATAAGCAGCGGCTCGAGGGGGTCAGTGCACTTGCGCTGCAGTACGGCGGGCGCACGGTGGCGGTGTTGCGCAAGCCCGAGTTCTACTACCAGCGCAAGGAGGAGCGGTGCGCCCGGCAGTTCGGCACGAGCAATCGGGCCCATCCGTACATCAAGATGATCTACGAGTCGGGCGACTATCTGGTGGGGGGCGAGATCGAGGCACTGGAGCGCATCCAGTGGAACGACGGGCTGGACGCTTATCGGCTGACGCCGAACGAGCTGCGGGAAAGGTTCCGCGAGATCAAGGCGGACGCCGTGTTTGCCTTCCAGCTGCGCAATCCGATCCACAATGGGCACGCGCTGCTGATGAGCGACTGCCGGCGGCAGCTGCTCGAGCGCGGCTACAAGAACCCGGTGCTGCTGCTGCACCCGCTCGGTGGGTGGACGAAGGACGACGATGTGCCGCTGCCGGTGCGCATGGCCCAACACCAGGCGGTGCTGGATTCGGGCGTGCTCGATCGCGACCACACCGTGCTGGCCATCTTCCCGTCGCCCATGATGTATGCCGGCCCGACGGAGGTGCAATGGCATGCGAAAGCTCGTAAGTAGTAAAACATCAACGGAAGAGCGTCTTTCTCGACATTGATGGGTTTTTGTTTGTTGTGCTTGTTTGTGACGCATTGACACAGGAATGAATGCCGGTGCCAATCACTACATTGTTGGGCGCGATCCGGCCGGCATGCCGCACCCGGACAAGGACCTTTACCCGGATGGCAATCTGTACGACGGAACGCACGGCGCGCGTGTGCTCAAGATGGCCCCCGGATTGGACAGCATAGAGGTAATGGGAGGTGGGAGGTGATGCACACTTCTTTTTCTTTAACACGACGCCCCTTTCTTCGACAACAGATTCTTCCCTTCCGTGTGGCCGCTTACGATAAGTCGTGCTCGCAGATGGCGTTCTTCGATCCGGCACGCAAGCAGGACTTCGATTTCATCTCCGGCACCCGAATGCGCACGCTGGCCCGCAACGGCGAGAACCCGCCCAACGGGTTCATGGAGCCGAAAGCGTGGCAGATTCTGGCCGAGTACTATCAGTCGCTGCAAAAGCCGCAGTAGTCAGTAGTCGTCGACGGTTTTACTTTTCTCATTTTAAACCACTGTTTATGTTACGATTATGTTTTATGTTTTTTTTTATGTACACGCGCAACCCCTTCGCTTTGCAAAAGCACCGAAGCATTTTGAGCATACCATTGTGTAGGCAGTAATAAACGGCCCCGTGTCGGTACGGTACGGGGCTAAAACGATTGGCAGTGAACGGACGCAAGGCTGTTATCATCTGAATTGTATCTTTATTCACACAAACTTACAGGTTCGTCGGGCGAACGCGCGCACGCTATAAGTAATTTTTGTGTCTCTGTGTGTCTGTGTGTGAGTGTGTGTGTGCAATCAGAGGGTGGGCGCCACTTTTAGCTTATGCTCTTTAATATAAAAAGAAAACGGTTAACGGAGGTGATCCGATCCACCACACATTCACCGAGACGCGCGCGCACACACACACACACGCACACCCCCGGCAGTATAGTGGTGGACAAATACACAATTTAAAAAAAAAATCCTTCTCCTCAATCTTCAATACGGTCACCGCCATCGTTCGAACGAAGAACATGATCATCATCATCATCATCAAATGGCATTGTGGGGCGGGGGGAAAGGTCCTGCTGCGGGGTTTGCTGCTAGTTTCGGCTCAGTAAAGGCGCCTCGACCGCGCTGCTGGAGAGTGTGGCCGTTTGCTAAATCCTGACACGCTATAACAATTGGAATATGCACTTTTCTCCGCTCTCCGGCCACTGGGCGCGCGCGCTTTCTACTTTTGGGGTCATGCAAGGTAGTTCAGAGAGGGTTGTTACAGCCTGCTTATCCACTAGTATGTACAGTACACGTTCGTTAAATTACACCATATAGACAACGACGACGACGATCCTGCTCGTCCAACCTGCCCGAGCTTACCGCGTCGGAGGATCAGCGCGAACGGCGCCTATACGAACGGGACTTGTATGCGCGCGTTCGCGCCTTGCGTCGTTTCTATTTGGGAAAATCCGCCTCGCTTGAGATGATTCCTTTGTGGGCCATCATGTCGTCGATGTACTTCTTCACCTTGCGCTCCGCTAGAAAACGAGAAAGAAAGAAAAAAAGTCGCTCAGTAAAGGGAAGGAAATGGACGACCGCGGTTGAGACCTACCAGTAACATCGGCTTCGAAAAATTTGTGCGAAATCTTCCGCGCCAGCCCCTTGAACAGCTCCTTCGTCTCGATCTTCTGATCGCGATAGTACGGCATCAGGTAGTGTATGACGCAGCTGGCTAGATTTTTCTTCTTCTTCTCCATCTCGGCCAGCTGGGAGCCGGACGGCGTCGAGCCGGCGGAATCGGGCGCCCCTCCCGGCGTGTGCCCGGACGAGCCGGACAGGAGCTGTTGAGCGTTGGACGAGCCACCGCCGCAGGCAGACGGGCCGCCGGCCACACTGTTGTTCGTGGTAACTGCATTCATGCAGCCGGACTGCTTTAATCCTCCCGCAATGCCACCGGCGGCCGCTCCGCCGCCTCCTCCTCCACCCGACTGAATCGTGCTCACTGGTAAGGAGGATGCCTTGCTCTGTAGGGAATTGAGGTGCAGCTGAGCGGCCGTTGTGAACTGGGCCGAGGTCGAGGGTTTCACGCCGGACACGGAGGACAGGGAGGAGCCGCCACCGGCCAGCTGGGCGTAGGGCGGACTCTTCGGTGTACCGGCCAGGCGGGGATCGAGCGACGCGTCGTACGGTGAGCGGTGGTCGTACGTGCGCATCGAGTGCTTGTCGTGATGTATCGTTGCCTGGGGCGGTGGTGATGCGGGGGAAGGTGGCCGATGCGGTGGCGACGACGGTACGTACTTCGTGTGCATGTACTCCGGCTCCGGCGAGGGTGACATCGGTGGCGGCGATGACGGGGGCGGTGGCGATGCTGGCGTGGAAGGTGGTTGCTCCTTTGGTCGGCTGTTCGATGACGACGGTTTCGGATCATCGTCCCACATGTCTTCATTGTTGAGCATCTGCGATGAACCGCCACCGCCACCACCGCCCGACCCCTTGCCCGGTAGGTAGCTGTTGTAGGAAGACGAACCTCCGGCAGTTCCGTAGGCGGAGCTTTTACCCCCGTACCCTGCACCGGCGGACCCACTGTTCTCGCCTGCATAGTGCGATATTCGCTTTTTCGGCGCAGCGTAGCTGAATTCTTCCTCCGGCGATGGGGGTCGTCGCGAGGGATGATGGTGCTGTTGCTGCTGCTGCTGCTGCTGCTGCTGCTTGCTGTTCGTCTCGTACTCGTCTTCGTACACGCGGGACTTGGACGGCACCCGCTCGTACTCGCGCTCGTACTCCTCCTCCTCCGCGTACTTGCGCTTGCGACGCCTCGCCACCTCGTCCTCCTCCCAGTCCCGCGAGCGAGAGCTTCCCGATCGGTACGAGTAGGATCGTTCCCGCGAGTACGATCGACTGCTTTCGCGCGAACGCTTATGCGCTTTCTGCTTCGTCCTCGATCGCTCGCTCGAGTAGCCGCCTCCCGAGCCGGATCGAGACCGCTCGCGATACGTACGATCCTTCGAGGTCGTTCGCGAGTGCGATCGGTGCTGCCGCTCTCCGTGCTCGCTGACACGGCGCGCTTTTGTCTCCGCGTACGCATCATTCGAAACGTACTCCACGGACGGAGATCGGGGTGATGTAGGTGAGCGGGGCGATCGGGGCGAACGGGGTGATCTCCGCGATGACGGAGGAGATTGTGGAGATCGCGGCGACCGGGGCGATCGGGGCGAACGCGGCGAAATCGGTGACGTAGGCGGTGACTGGGGCGAACGGATCAGCGACAATGTGGACGGTTCCGGTGGGGCCAGTTTCGCACTGCCCGAACCGCGTCCTCCATCCTTCAGCTGATCATCGTCCCACATGTCACCGTCGTCGATCGTCATGAGCCCGGAGGAGCTGCCGGCGCCCCCACCACCGCCCAGTGCGGTGGAAGAAGACGCGCCGCCAGTGCTGTTCTTCGCACCGAAGTAGGAACTGATCGCCGGCTGGCTGAGCCCGTCCCGGTCACGCGAGCTGCCCGTTTTCGACAAAAACTTGGAGCTGCGCTTCCGATCCCCGTTGCGCTCGCCGCTCCGGCGATGGTGATGATGGTGGTGATGATGGTGCCCGTCGTGCTTTTTCTCGTGCCCGTCCGAACGTAGCTCGTCCACCACGCTGTCGCCGTACTTACGCTTCAGATCGGCCTCGATCGTCCGGTAGTCGCCGCCCAGGTTGGCCCGATGCTTGGGACAGTACTCCTTCACCCGCGGATGCAGCACTTTATCGGCTACGGCCGACTTTAGCGACGTCACCTACGGGAACAGACACAGACATGGGTTACAGTTAGCGGTCAGATTGAACATTCCCCGATGCATTAGCGCTCCATTTGCCACTGCATCAAGGAAGTGTATTGTTGTGGATTGTTGTTACAGAGAGGGAGAGAGAGAGAGAGAAAGTAGGGTGAAATTTTGACACGTTCCGAAAATATATCTGTACGCAATGAACAAGTTTCACGCTCGCCCGTCCGCCGATTGCAAAAAAAAGGTTAATTTACTTAAATTTTTGTCTCTTCGAGCTCGGTTATACTGCGTTCGGGGGTAGAGAAAAGGTAGTATACAATATACAAGGTTTGCGTTTCCTCGGCGAGGAAGAGAGGTGTAGCCCGCCGGAGTGTTGGGCGTTGGCAACAATACCTGGTATGCATCTGAACGTGTGCTTCGCCTTTCTTGGCATTCATTGATTGGTAGTAGCGACGTGCAGGGCAAGATGGTGGTGGTGGTGGTGGTGATGGATTGAACTGATCGTTGACCATTGTGTGTGTTACCAGGGTTTGTTTGGCGAACGCCAGCCAGCCGGCCGGCCGACACGACAGTGAATCGACAGAAGAAAGACGAGTTGGTTGAGATGACGATTGAAACTGATACCAGCGACACACGCCTGTTTGAAGCTGATGGTGCGTGGTAAACCCCAGGCACCACGTTTGCTGGTGGTTGGTTGGATTGAGATAACGGAAGCTTACGGGGCGGAGGCGGACACAATCGGGCATTGACGGCTTTTCGTTGACGCAGGGTTGCTGCTGATGGTGCTGCTGCTTCCCTAACGAAACGATCGCGCTGGCATCATGCTGTGTTGGAGTTGCTTCTGCTGCTGCTGCTACTGCTGCTGCTTCTACATTCTCGATTTAGCATAGAGCATTTGGAAATACTTGTTCTCGTTGATAGTCGCAGATTGAAATGGATTGTAATACTCGCACAATTGAATTGATCCACAAAAAGCGAAAATAAACGCAAATTGATTGAAAGTTTCCGCAAACTGATAGGAGGAATGATGGTAAATAAGTATCTTTGATTGTTTACTAAGAGGGCCATATGTCCTAGGACGTATGTGAAAAACAGAACAAAAGGAGTCGTGTGAAAACATGTAACTCAAGCTTCGAAATCAACAACAACACACAACACCAACAACACATCGCGCTCTCCTCCCAGGGATCAGAGCAAAGTACAGGGGAGTTAGGAAGGCAGAGTGTGCTTGTATGTGTGTGCATGTGTAACTGTGTGTGTGTGAGGGAGAGAGGTCACGGAGGATAACTAAAGAACGAAATCGACGAGACAGTAGAAAATGGAAATGCAAACTTACCTGCTTAACAATCGCTCGGTGGTACAAACTTTTGACGGTGTTTTTCGTGAACGCCTCGTACTCCATCTCGACCGCAATGTCCTCAAAGTCCTTGTACACTAGACTGTAGTCCGGCTCGTCGACGCCTTTGCAGGTTTCCACATTTTTCTTCATCAAGTCGGCCAGCGAGGTGACGTACGTTTCGCGCGTCGCAATCGTTAGGCCGCTCACTTTCACTGGCGTTTGCATGGCAAACTTTACCCGCCCGATCGTGGCCGTTCGCTGCATGCTCATGTCCTTCGCGGCGGCCGCCTTCCGCAGCATGAACTGCTTCTGGATCAGCAGGGCCGACTCGCTCTGCTTGCGCTTCGTTTCGCGCCCCTCGCTGTTGTAGCTGCTGCCCGACCCGTCGTAGTAATCGTTGTCGTAGCCCTTGCGGCCGCCGCCGTACAGATCGGACGGGTCGTCGTCGTAGGCCGTCATCGTTTTCAGCTTGCCCGTGTAGGCCAGCTGCTGAAAGTAGTCGATCGCCTTCTGCACCTTCTTCGGGTTGGTGCACACGTCGCACATGTTGCGACAGTCGGGCGGATCGTCACCAAAGTAGTCGGTGAAGAGCCGGTGCCGGCAGCGCGCACTCTCACAAAACTCGACCATTTTCTCAAAGTTTTTCACAGCCTGCTTGGCACTTTCCTCCTTCGGCGTGTCCTTGCTCTTCTGCAGGTCCTGCCGCAGCAGAAACTCGATCGACTTGCACCCATCGCGACAGTGGTAAATGCGGCAGAACGACTTCTTGCCGTCGCGCCCGGCCCGGCCCGACTCCTGGTAGTAGGCGGCCACGTTCTGCGGGTTGTCCCAGTGGATAACGAACCGCACCGAGCCCTTGTCGACGCCCATGCCGAAGCTGATGGTCGCCGCTATCGCGACGTACTTGCCCTCCATCCAGTCCTCCTGCACCTGGTCGCGCTCGGACTGCTTCAGACCGGCGTGGTACGGCACGGTGCGTAGCCCGAGCTTAGTCAGGTTGGTCGCCACACGCTCCGTATTTTCGCGCGTACGGCAGTAAATAATTCCACACGCTCGTTTGCTCTGAAAAAAAAACACCCAAAAACCAGACTCCAAATAACAATCCATTCATGCACGGTACGCTCCGAGCTGTAGTCACTGTTCCAGGTCCACTTACCGGCTTCACTTCGTCCTGTTTCCCGAGGATGCCTTCGATGTAGTCCTTCAAATGCAGGAAATCGTCTTGGATGGAGTTTTTGAACACTACGTCGTAGTAGAGATTGTGTCGGAAGCAGGGCGTCTTGAACTTGGCCACCGGTTCCTTCAGCCGCAGGTTGCGGAATATGTCCTCCACCACCTGCTTGGAGGCGGTGGCCGTCAGGGCAATCCACGGCACGGACGGATACTCCGCCCGCAGATTGCCCAGCTTCAGGTAGTCGGGCCGGAAATCGTGCCCCCACTCGCTGACGCAGTGCGCCTCGTCCACCACCACGTACGCCACCTTCCGGAACTTCACCAGGTGCTGCATGATGTCCTTGAACGTGGCAGTATTGGCCTGCTCGGGCGTGATATACAGAAAGCGTATGTCCGTCTTGACGCTCTTCAGGTCATTGATGACCCGCTCCCGGTCTCGGACGCCCATTTTCGAGTTGATCGAATCGGCCGGTATCTTAATGCGAGCCAATGTGTCCAGCTGATCCTTGATCAGTGCTAGCAGTGGGGAGAATACTATCGTTACCTTATTATCCTGCATCACGCCCGGAAGCTGGAAGCAGAGCGACTTTCCCGCTCCGGTGGGCATCGAGACGTACACATCGCGCGTTCCTAGCGTAGGGAGAGCGAGGGAGAGCGAGGGAGAGAGAGGGAGAGAAAACGTTAGTGTGTAAGTACATCTTTGCAACCGAATTGCGCTGTATGTGCGCGTGTGCGTATGTGTGTTTGTAACCAACCCTTCTGGTACGTACTTGCGATGATGGTTTCGATGGCTTCTTTTTGCAGCTGACTCTTAAAATCACGATGACCGAAGTACTGCCACAGCTTTTCCTGCAGCAGCTCGTCCGATTTGTTTTCTTTCGAGAGCGACTTATCGATCGCCCGACGGCTGGAGCGCTCCGGCGAGTCGGAAACGTCCACCACATCTTCCATGTTGGGAATTTCCATTGGCGTCTGCGGCCGCGGCATCATGTCATCGTAGTCCTCGATGGGTGGCGTTTTGGGCGCCCGCGGCGGTATGTAGTCATCATACTCTTCACATTTCGGATCTTTTTCCAGCAGCTCCTGGAGTGATGCATTTACCGTCGGCTCACACTTAATGCTGTTGTAAACAACAGCGGGGGCAACGGGCACGGGCACGGGCGTGGGCCGCTGCTGCAGCTGCGCCTGTGGTTGGGGCTGGGGCTGCTGCTGCTGCGGCACCGCCACCACCGTCTGCCTCGGCCCTGGTTCGGATTCATTTTTCGGTTCTGGCTTTGGTTCCACCTTGATCGCCGTGCCGTTCGCCTTCCGCTCGGCGCGATTGTTTTTCACATTCTTCCAGAAGGAAGCCTTCAAACACTCGTTGAACTTATCGAACTCTGAAGACATTTCTTTCGACGGAAGCTGCAGCTCCCGGGCACCAAATGAGACGGCACAAGCGCGAGCTCCCCGTTACGGGTCGACCGAAAAGTGTGCAGTTAATGCTCGTGGCGGGTTTGCGGAGTGCTTTTAACACGCGGAATCACTTCCACCGAGAGTCATGCTCACTTTGCGTCCAGTTTTCATCCGCACGTTTCACTGCTTACATCGAATATTCTGCACAAAAAAATTGAAGAAACGCTCCGAAATCGACTTTTTCTGGAAATTTGTCAAATTTTGTTAAATGTCAAGCCAGGTGCGGTTAACAAAACGGGTCGGTGCATGGCGTCTCGTCCGTTGACATTTGATGCATCGGGTTTTGACAGTACACGTGCAGATATGTAAATGCATAAATATATCGTTTAAATGGTGCCTTGGAATGATCTACCATTTTTATGGGTTAATAAATGTCTTTTACTACAAGAAGAGAGACTTTTCTGGGTATAAAACAGGAAATAAATGACTGAATTCCTTCGGAGCATCATGTATTTACGCGTTGTTCCGTCGAGCCAACCTTTTCTAAGCTGGCGTCAAACAACAAAGAAATCCCAGATGTCAGAAATGTGTCGGAAATAACAATCCGAAATGTCGGAAGGCAATGCACCATGTTCGAAAACAAAAAGATTCAACAAATCGCAGTCGATTGTGGAAAATTGTTTTTCTTGTTAGATTCTTAAATCGTATCGTTAGCATATTGAAAAGAATGAACGTATGAACCCATTTAATCTTGTTGAATAATTCGCGTGGATTTTTTCTTTTTAACTTATGGCTATTCCAAACGAAATGTATACAGAGATTTTCAGGGAATAGGTTTACGATTTGACTCTTTCTTGAGGAGAAAGGAACTTAGGGGATGAAAATTTGGCTCCTCGGCACCCTTATTGGACAAATCCAATAGGAATTTCTGTTTAGCCTTTTCTTAACATCCATATAAAGCTTAAACAAGCGGACAATTCCTTAAGAGTCAAGAAAGCATCACATAGCTTTAAAAAAACCCGGAAAAATCTTGTATTGCTCAGCACGTCCCGATAAGTGAAAACATAAATTACCTACGGAAGAAAATGCGCACGGTGAGCCTGTACCGTATGCGGTTCGGTAACTGCCAATAGAGTATCGATGACATGACCTGTTTTTCTATACATTACAGGAAAGGAACGAAAAAAAAGAAACATGAGTAAACATTTACTTTTCTCCTTGTTTTTTCGTTAAGCTGCCGTAAAATTAGCCAATTGGCTAGTGCACTCGAAAAAGAACAAAACGCACCTTGCAAAGCAAGAGGCGCTACCGGCCACCTCGCTCGAACCAAGAAAACAAATGTTACGAAATAGCAAAATGTTGTAAAAACAGTGCGAAAACGCGTTTGTAGCGCAGCGGCGAACGACAAAACACGAACTGTGTGGTCTGTGGACAGGCAGGAGGAGGTTCATCAGCCAAAACGTGTGCTCCCCGTCCCCGTCTCCCCCCCTGGCTGCATATTCCCTTTCCGCATGTATTTAGCGACAATCTTTAAAGTGTGCAAAATGCTTTATCAATTGTTTTGGTTCCTGGCAACGTGCTGCACCTTCGTGGTGAACACGCTCTGGCTGTGCTGCAACTTTGCCTCGGTCGGTATTCCCTGGTTGATGCTGCTGCTCTTCCTCGTCTGCATTGGGTCGAAGTTTGTGAAGCTCAACTCACCCGCCGACGATGTCGTGCTGTCCATGCTGTCGAAGAGCGAAAAGGGCAAGGAGGCCAGCGAGGCACTGTACTGGCCGGTCGTCCATCGGGGCGGGGCTTTTGACGCGCCGGAAAACTCGCTGGCCGCCATTAACCAGTGTCTGGCGCAACGGTGTCAAAAGATTCTGCTCGATCTCAGCATTACCAGCGACGGCAAGCCGATCATCCTCCACAAATCGACACTCGAAAAGGCCAACGTGACCGAACCGATTCACAAGCTGCCGTTCAGTTTCTTCGAAAGCTTCAACATCACCGAACACCATCCGCTAGGGTAAGTGGGAGCGACACGGCTGCCGATGGATGGTTACCGGCGCCTACTGTTCAGTCAAGTTAATTAAGTTCGATTACTTTCCCACACAATGCAGCCAACTGTTCCAGAAGGAGAAGGTACTGACGTTCGAAAGACTGTTGAAGCTGCTAGAATCCTCGGAGGTGACCGTGCTGCTGCGAGCGTCCCAAACGAACTCCGCACTGTTGGAGATTGTTCGCGAGACGGCCGCCAAGTGTCCCATCTTTACGAAACGGATCATTTTCTGCTGTGCATCACCGACAGCAATCTATCAGGTAAGTTCACTGGACAGAACACGAAACAACACTGCTGGCAGCGGCACTAATCTCTTTCCCCTTCCAGCTTCGTCAACAATGTCCGGATCTGGTGTGCGGTTTGTGGATGGAAAAGTCCTGCTTTACTATACTGCCACGCTATCTGAATACCTCGACCATCCTGCTATCCATTGTAGGTGCCATCTATCGAAACATCATAGCACCGGTGATCGGTGTTAGTCTAGTCTTTATTCATAAGGATGAATTTAACGCGTAAGTATAGCGACCGAGACGCGCACTGCCCAACGGCCACCCGGATTGACCTTCATTTTGCACACCTTTTGTAGACAAATCTCAACGCTGTGGAAGAACGTCGGCGTTCGGCCTATTGTTTACACAATAAACTCGCCGAACGAAAAGCGCTACTTTCAGCAGGTGACCAAAACGCTCTATCTCACGGATTCGCTCCGCTCCGAGCCGCAGCTAATATTCAAATCCAAACGAAAGTAATAGTCAGCGACGTGCGATCGCGTGCGAAATCGCCCCGAAATCGAATCGACGAAGCCTTTAATTTAAGCGAAAACTCTATATGTATGTGTGCGTATGTTTTGTGTTAAGCTATTTAGTTTTTCCTTGCGGCGGTTTTTAGCTTTACGTTGCACGCGCAACAAGCATGTGAAGCATGTTACTATTTTACGTTTATAACACATTTGCAAAGCGAATCACACGACCGGCAGCGCGCGTAGCTGGCTGGCCTTATTTATTTACGTTAGTCTCAGGTGTCTCTAATCACACAAACACACACAAGTAACACGCCAAGTATTAACACGGGCATAAGGATGCATTTCAAGAATCGATCTTAGCTCTGGTCTTGTCAGCGCGATTTAACACACTTCACTCGCGAAGTGTCGCCTAATGTAAGCTCGCGTGTACACCAATCGAAAGTGTAATGCTGTAAGATGGGGGAGTCTCGAAATAAAGTGTACAACGATGGTAATACCAGCATTGGTCGCGTTTTTTGGTTGCCACCTGTACCCGACTATTCGCACGCACGCAGTTTCGCTTCCACTCACTCTGTTTACCGCCTGCCTCCAGCGGCCGAGAGAGCAACATATTTAGAACAATTTGTACAGCTGTCCCGGAAAGTGCTGCTGGCATGCGGGACATGTGTGTGCGCGCTCGCGTGCGTGTGTGTTGTGCAAGAGATCGGCACAGAGTGTGGTATAAATCAGTTCATCCGCATAAACTTGCGCTATGATACGGGATGATGGCGCCGTTGCTGCAGCTAATCGTTGTCGCTGCGATCGCTGGGGAAGGAGTGCTGGGGCGTGAAGCCGCACCAGCACCAGCACGTGCCACCGGGCGCATTGTTGGTGGCTGGGAGGTATACATCGGTCAGTTCCCCTATCAACTGTCCCTCGAGTACGATGGATATCACATTTGTGGAGCATCGGCAGTGGCTCCCCGGCTGGCCCTTACCGCTGGCCATTGCTGTATCGGAACGAACGAAACGGATGTAAGTGTATGGGTTGGCCGCAGAAGGGGAAAGGTGTGAAGGCGTTGTACTAACACGTGTATTTTCTTCTCCTTCCATGTAGCTCACTGTCCGAGGAGGAAGCTCGACGCTGGAAGAGGGTGGAATAGTGTTCCCGGTGAAGAAGCTAGTCATACATCCCGACTACGACGATTCGAATCTAGACTTTGATGTGTGTGTTCTGCGGATTGATGGAACGTTTCAGAATAAGCCCAACATTGGCATCATACAGCCTACGAGCAGTGGAACGATTCCGAGCGGCGAGCTAGCCATCGTTACTGGCTGGGGAGCGACAGAATCGAACGGCAACTTCGTACCGAACCTGCGTTCCCTGGCGGTGAAAGTTTGGTCCACGAAGAATTGCACCGACCAGGCAGCGAATTATATGACCTCCTCCGGAAGGTACAGTGTGCTAGTTTATGCATGTATTATATCCCCCTTCCTACCAGCTTTTGCTGATCGTATGTTCTATCTATTTCCTTTGCATGTGATCAGCATGATGTGCGCTGGCAGCGTCGGACGCTCGTTTTGCGTCGGAGATAGCGGAGGTCCCTTGGTGTACGACCAGCGGCAAATAGGCATCGTATCGTTCCTCATAAACGAGTGTGGCGGCACCGCACCGGCCATCTACACCCGGCTATCCCACAGAAGTGTGAGAGACTTTATTCGACAGCAGATAAACAACGATCAGCGGCGCATGGCACAGGCGGCGACCGGTTGAGCACAGAAAGACACACGCCACATGGCGGATGTTTTCAAATTCATTGATGTGTTTTGGTACATTGCACCCTGCACGCGTGTTACACATTCGAAAACCGGGAGGGCTCGGTAGACGGTTGAACAAACAGTGGAAAGCGGCCTCGTTCTTCCATTTTTTTTGCTCTGCCTCTGTTGATAAGCGTCAAATTTAGGTAGACGAGTTTTTAGGTTGTGACGTCGTGATGCGGCTGTTGTGTTGGTCGTTTGCTGAGAGGTAAAGGCTATGAAGGCACTAGACAACAGAGAGAGCATCCACTGCTGGAGCTCGCTTTGTAGAGTGTATTGGGCGGTACAATCGTCTGCAACTCCAACCATGACGTGCGGGAATAGTTATCGGGCTGACGGGCCCGGTCCATCCAGCATCCTTCCGCGATAAAGCGGCCAGCTCAGCCAGACCGTATCTTCTGTTTACCAAGCCGCGTGCTAGATAAACCAGAGCAGAGATTTTGGTCAGTTATTTGATATAAGTCTCATCGCTGCCTGTGGGCGCGTTCATTAAGTCGAGAATAATCGCACCAGAGTAAGGTTTTTGGGGTGCGTTGTGCTTCAATACCGACGCGCTGTAGACTGGGTGAACCGGGGAAAAATGCGCCAGCTGCTACTGCTGGCTGCACTAGTTGGCGGTGTGCTGTGTATGACCGTCGGTAAATCGATAGATCGTGAGTTTGAGCCGGAGAGTGCCGTTTGAATTGACCGGTTTGCGGTTTGAATTGCAGATTACAACAAGTACTACTATTCGCGGCAGCCCGACCTGTTTCGTCTGCTGCGCAAGTATCACCTGTGGCCGAGGAACGAGACGCTGAAGTTTGAGCGCCCGAGACAGGATTTAAACGTACCCAGTCCGTTCATTTTCGGCGGCGAGAGTGTGGCCATCGAATCTTACCCCTATCAGCTGTCGCTGCGCCTCGAGGGAACGCATATCTGCGGTGCCTCGGTTATAGCGGAACGATGGGCACTGAGTGCGGCCCACTGTCTGGATGAGGCGTTGTACCCGTCCGCTGTAAGTGTGGGAACATTTCCATCGCCTTGAAGTGCTTTTCTGGTACGCGTGTGTACGGCTTTCCGTTCCCTTTCCCGTAGATAACGTTTCGCGGTGGGACGCCGCATCGGCTGGCGGGTGGTTACATTTTCCATGCCGAGTACTACCTGCTGCATCCAAAGTTTGACCGACGCACGCTGGACTACGATGTGTCCGTGACCCATGTGCGGGAAAGTTTCTTCATCGATCCGATACGGGCGGTAACGCTGGCCAACACCAACACGTACTATCCGATACCGTCGGCCGCGGTCGTGACGGGCTGGGGCTTGGCGGATGCCGATGGGTACGAGCCGCTGATACTGCAATCGCTGGAAATCTACCTCCAGCAGAAGCAGTTCTGTTGGACCTCGACCATCGAAGCTCTTACCGATCGGTAAGTAACCGGCCTACCGGCTCTCAGCGATGATCGTTCACCGGACAATGTCCTTTCGCAGACAAATCTGCGGCGGCAGTGGCGTTTACGGGAAGGAAACATGCTACGGCGACAGTGGCGGACCACTGGTAATGAACGGCTACCAGATCGGGATAGTGTCGTGGGGCTCGGACAACTGTGCCGTAAACATTCCGGGCATCTACACTTCCCTTACGAACGATGAGGTGCGTGCGTTTATTAAGCTGAATGCGAACGTTTGACTCGTTTTCTCTTCGGAAATGGTGCTCTTTCTCTCCGCTAAATTAGGGATGTAATAAATAGGACGAAATACAGAGACCGAGAAGACATCGATTTAGATACTCGAGATGGGTAAGCTTAATTCCGCTGGACTGGTTTCTCACAGGGCCAGCAGCGTGTTTGCTACAGGAAGTCGATCATATCTAAATGGTTTTATAATCATAATTTCTACGCGTTCGCACCCATACTACTGGCAGCAGCCGTTTTCGGTAGTTGTTAGAGACACAACTCTGGACACATGTTGCGAGGTAAAGGGTTGGACACTCGAAGGGGCGCTTTATTGCTGCCAAGAGTAGCTCTGATAAGGTAGGAACAGATTTATCATTGTGCTCTGATAGCGAATAATGAATTGCAAGGCAGCAGACCGACGGTGCAGACCATGGCCGATGGCCGGGTGTCCATGTGGGGGCTTCCCCGCCCATGTTTTCCGACAGTACGCGCGAGTGATAAGAGATGACGACGAACGCGACGACCACGACTGGTGTAGCCAATCATTGGTGCTAAGAGTACGAACGATGCGTAGTTGCTGGGATTCGTGTTAAACTCCCGTGCGCTCTAGAATGAAGCTCCGGACGGTGGGATTGGCAGTGTTTGCAAACACCGATGGCAAGTTGCCGGAGCATTCCGATACGCCCCAGGACGCGATGCCCATCTGGTAGCCGTTGATGACCAGTGGTCCGCCACTGTCACCACCGCACGTATCGCGACCCGGCTGGCCAGCGCAAAGCATTCTGCGAAGGTGAACGAGAAAGCCATGAGCTGTGGTAGTGTGTGTGTGGGTCAACCTGGAAGACAGGTTGTACTTACTCCTCCGTTATCCACTCTGAGGGCCAGCTATTGCGACACTGGTCGAGGGAGATTAAAGGCAGCGCTACGTACTGTAGCTGCACTGGCAGTGAGCCCGGCACGCTCAGAAGACCCCACCCGGTTGCGTTGGCCATGGTTCCGGGAGCAAATCCACTAGTTGCAGGGGGCAATACAACGGGCACAATAAACTGTCCCACCATTTCCGCACTCGTTTGAAGCACACACACATCGTACTCGATCGTGTACTCGCTGAACAGTGGATGGTTGATGATCTGGGTGATTGGGATGATCGTTCCACCAGCCAACCGGTTTGAAGATCCCGCCCGAAGAGACATCTGAAGCGAAGAAAAGGGGATGCACTCACTTGTTCGGGCTCTTGTTTCTGCCGAGTTTGTTCTGCCAAGGACCTTACCTCATTCATCTGCGGTACGGGATAGGTGCAGTGGGCGGCCGACAATGCCCACCGCAGTGCGATGACGGACGCACCACAGGCATGTACTCCACTGCGGCGCAACGACAGCTGGTAGGGGAAGTTTTCTATGGGCGCATCGCGTCCACCAACGATTCTGGCACTCTTCCCATCATGTGACGCACCATCGCGGGATGGAAGTTGCCGGTAGCCAACGATGGGCAGGCGTGAGTTGTACCGTCTCCAAACATCCACCTCCGAGCCACTGGCCAAGACGATGCCGATAGTGCAGAGCAGTGTAACAGTGTGGTAGCGCATGATTGAAACGTTATCCTCTGCGCTGTAGAACCGAGACTAAGACAGTGCTGAGATTTTGGGATGCCCCAAACCGGTGATCACTGTACCTGTTGGCAAGACGGTCGGTTTCAATTGATTAGATAGCGCCAAGATGCTCAAAAACCCCATCTGTACAAACTGTACAAGCTAGTGAATCATCAGCCCTATCGACCTATTGCCTCACAGGTGTGATAAGTCGCATCCCGAACGAGATACGGAAACCAGAGGAGAATGTCATCATCCGAATGGTCTTATGCTCAAGACATGTACGACAAGCGTTTGTTGCGTTAGCGTTTTGGTTTTAATTATCCATTCGTTTGACTCGTTAGAAAGTGCGCACCAGTCGCTTCTTACACTCCAGTGTTCTGGCTGATGAAGCTGCGGATGCCGGCGTTACCAATGTTGGCGTACACTCCCGGAAGAGGTCCACCGCACTGCACTGCACCCCACGAGACAACACCGAACTGGGCTCCACCAGTGACCAGCGGGCCACCGCTGTCACCGTTGCACGAGTCGCGGCCCTGAACACCAGCGCACACCATGCTAGAGAGAGAGAGAGGGAGGAAATGGGGGATCCGTCGATTAGTTAATGTACCATTGAACCCCCAACCCACAAGGCCCTCGGTAGGATACTTACGCGGCGGTGATACGTCCAGTTCCCCACTGCGAGCTGCAGGTAGCCTGGGCGACGACCGGGATGTTGACGGCGTGTAGGTTAACCGGCAGCGATCCTCCGGGAGAGGTCAGACCCCATCCAGAGACGACGCTGTTGGTGCCGGCAGCGAAGCTGGTTCCGCTAGCGACCAGACGGATCGGGGCAATGTTGGCACCGACGAACGAGGTGGTGATACGGATGACGCACACATCGTTGTTCAGGTTGTTGCTGTTGTACTGCGGGTGGTTGATGATCTGGGCGGCCTGGAAGATGACACCACCGCCGGTACGGCTGTCGCTACCACCGCGGAACGAGATCTGAAATGGGGGAAGAGGGGGAAAACGGGCAGGTCATAAAGGGGGTTTCTGGGGTTTGGTGGTGCTTGGCGCGACGGTTGCTACTACTTACGGAGGCAGCGCTCGGCATCGGGAAGGTACAGTGAGCAGCGGACAGAGCCCAGTTGGAGGAGATAACCGAGGCACCGCAGATGTGGTTGCCGTTCTGGCGCAGCGACAGCTGGTACGGGAACTGGCTGATCGGGACGGTCGAGCCGCCGACGATGCGGCCATTGTACTCGGCGCTGGTGCCGGCATCCAGGCGCACCTGCTTGGACAGCCAGATGCTCTCCTCAACGCCAGCCAGAGCGCCGGCAACGAACAGCGACAGCAGGATGAAGGCCTTCATGGTTAACTCGTACTGGGACCCCGAAAGTAATACACTTCCCTGGCCGCGGCACGGTAGCTTTTATACGGCAGCACCCGTTATCGGTGGGCACCCGCGTCAAGTATCCGATGTTCGATGCGGCATGTTTCGTTTTTTGGCAATCTGATCGCAAGCGCACGGTAAATCGATCGACACGATAACGGGCTACAGAAATCAATAAAAACCGGGTAATTCCAGGCATTAGGTCCCTTTGCTCGCGCGCACACTGCCATTGGCAGATAATGCCTGCCTCCGTTTTGGGTCTTATCGCTGGCAACATACAGTCTTGGCTTAAGGTGCGTGTGTTTTTTTGGGGAAAATCTCACCTCGTCACGGATTTATTGCCCTGCTCCCTGTTGACAAGTTCGACGAAAAGAAGGTCGTAAAAAGAATGGGAGGTAGTCCGTAGCTGCTCTGCAGTAGCTGCTGCTGCTGCATTCGATAAACCGAAGTCATCTTGACGTCATATCAGCTAGAGACTCCGGGAAATCTTGCCGGTAAATCGGTAAAGTGGCAATCTAAATTTAAAACGCATTATTCGCACAACTTCTTCTTCTTCTTCTTATTCTTCTTCTGCTTGTTGTTCGCGACCAGTTCGCCCTGGCAATTGATAGGGGAGTGCACGATGTAAGTCAGCATTCGGAACACGGGACACATTTCCCGTGTTTTAAAGTAAAAAAAAGGCTCGCAATGTAAAGATCGTATCATTCGTCATTGTCGCTCTGGGTCTACCTCTACCCGCTCTTATCGGGGATGTTTTGACGGCAGTTTTGTTTTGCAGATCGCTGTGTGTTCTTTGCCTGGCCAGCAAGTCGATCGAGCTGCCACTGCGCACGAGAGCTACCAGTCGTTTGGCGTACAGCGCGCGGCCGCGCACAACAGTGAACAGAGGCGTTGCGCGTATTGCAATGAACCGCTGGAACACGGCGGACCTTTCGCACGGCCACGCTCTTCCGCGCGTTTACTCAGCTGACGGTGTCGTCTGCTGCGAAACGAAAAAAATGGCTGCGTTGGAAGGCGTGGGACGAATGCACGAAACGCTTTTCCCTCCCGGCAGAATGTGGTTCGAAATCAGTTGGATCTGACCGAGATCTTCAGCAAGTAAGATGCGCGCGGTGTTCTTGTCCTTGGGCTTAGTGTGCCTAGCTGGGTTGGCGGTGGATGGGCAGACGAGAAGCAGGAGCTTCTTCGATTTCTTCTTCGACGTCGAGAACAGGCTGCAGAATGGGCGTATCGTCGGCGGCTCGACGGCCACGATCGCCCGTTATCCGTTCGTCGCGTCACTGCGACGATTCTCGAACCACATCTGCACTGCGTCGATCATTTCGACACTCCACGCTGCCACCGGGGCCCACTGTACCTACTCGTTCAAATCCTTATCCGGGGTAAGTAAAGGGAAGAGGGCGCAGAAATGTGCACGTGATCATCATCGCCATCATCATCGTTTGCCCGGTTTTGCAGGTGACCATCTACGCGGGCAGCACGAGCCGCACGACCGGTGGCCGAGTGTTCGTTGTGACGGACAATTTCATCCATCCGAAGTATGATCCGGACACGTTCGATTTCGATGTGGCCGTGCTGCGCGTCAAAACACCGTTCACGCCGAACATGAACATTGCCTCCGTGCCGTTGGTGCCGGCCAACTACGCCGTGCCCGATAGGGTGCAGCCCACCGTTGCGGGCTGGGGTCGCACATCGACGGGCGGAACTCTCTCGCCGACGCTACGTGCCGTAGCGATCCCCGTCATTGGTAACATCCCGTGCCAGGAGCTGTGGATTGATACGGATATCACGAATAAGTAAGATCCTTTCCTTCCGACGTGCTGGCCAATTCGTGGCCCGTTCGTAGTACTGGCAGTAGTAACGTGTAACGTCCTCTTTGCAGTATGCTGTGCGCTGGTGCCAAGGGCAGAGACGCTTGCACGGGTGACAGTGGTGGGCCGCTGGTGGTGCCGACCACCAACTACTTCCAGCTGGTCGGTATCGTGTCCTGGGGATCGGCTGCGTGCGGTAGCGAATATCCGGGAGTGTACACCCGCATGGCTTCACCCTCCATTCAGAGTTTTTTAGCGCAGTACGTTTGATGTCGTTGATCGACGCCCGAGCGATCGCCTCCGTTCGATTGAACTAGATTGTACGCAGATTGTCGGCTGAACGTATCACAACCGTGGGAATGGCTGAATGACAGAGCAGGGAACAGGGAATTAGCACACACTGAACCGCCCGGAAATAAACTGAACCTTTCAATGATAAAAAAAGGAAGTTATTGTTTGAAAATCACACAAAGCAATCTCCACTGTTTGATGCAACTCATATCCTCCTTTCTGTCGGACCTGTGCTGTTCGCGTAATTCAAGACCCTTAACGCGGATTGTCTTAACATAAGCCTTACGCCATGGCTGCGGATCAAATAACGCTTTGTTTGGCTAGTGCCCGTTAGTTTATTACGAAGATCAAAAGGCCATAAGTATTCGTTGAAATCTACTACCTCCCCTCCATTACGGTTTGCGCGTGTCATGCCCAATCGCTGCCATAGCGTGTGGCGAATCTTTCGCCCCTGGCACAAGTTTGCACAGTTGGTATAATGGTTGAAGTTTTGGGAATCTCGCGCATACTTGTTGCTTTATTTTTCGTGCCATCCTCAGCCACACGAACACGCACCACCCAGTCCACCCAGTCCTTGGGTGACAGCCCTTGCCAGCACACAAGCATGGGACTTTTTGCATTGGTTTTGCTCTGGTGCGTTAGTGACACACTCGCCGCCAGCAAGGAGGTAGAAGCATGGCGCGCGATGCAGGTGCGCCGACCCACCCCGTTCGAGGTGCGCGTGACGGGCCGCATCTTCGGCGGCATGGAGACGAACATCAAGGACGCTCCCCATCAGCTATCGCTGCGGCGCTTTGACTCGCACATCTGCGGCGCATCCGTGGTGGATGCATCGCTGGCCATCACGGCAGCGCACTGTTTGACGCCCAAACCTTTGCCCGAGTTTGTACGATCGCAGGCGTGACTAGGCGTGACTGGTGTGTTTGCTTGGTTGGAAGTCTCACCTTACACTGTGTGCTCTGTGTTTTTCCTTCTGTTTTAGATCACCCTCATGGGAGGCTCCTCGAATCGGACGGATTACGACGTGGGCGTGATATTTAATGCGATCGAAATCATAATCCATCCCGGATACAATTCCAACACATTCCACAACGATGTCGCCCTGGTCCGCATCGAGGGCACGTTCGGGGGGTACGAAAATGTGGCCCCGATTCCGCTGCGCACTCGTACGATATTTACCTCCAGCTCCAATCCCGTCTACTGCACGGTTTCGGGCTGGGGTCTTACCAACATGAACGGCGACGGCCTTCCCGAGATCCTGCGCATCGTGCGCATTCCACTGGTGCCGTTCACCGAGTGCCGACGGAAGTGGAATCCATTTCCGATTACGAGCTCGTAAGTAGTAGTGGCCGTTGTTTTGCGATCGTGCTGTGATCGAGTGAGCTCATTTGTGCATTACCTAATGCTTCCAGCATGATCTGTGCCGGAGAGCTGCGGAAGGACGCGTGCAATGGTGACAGTGGCGGTCCGCTGGTGTGTAATGGGCAGCTGTACGGCATCGTGTCGTGGGGCTCTAACCAGTGTGGCAGCTCCTATCCGGGGATATACACCAGCATTCCGGCTGTGTTGAGCTTCCTGAGCGAATACATGTCCCCGATGCAGTTCGACGCGGCTTAACGAGGGAGTGGAGCTTAAAAAAGGGGAGTAAGCGAATGTCGCGGTGTAGAGATGTGCGGAACAAAAATAAACGATTAACTCCTACGGAAGGATTGTTGGGACGATCTACTCCAGGGATTGGTTTTGTGTATCCGACAATGGGGTGCGTGGGTTCGAGGGTCTCGCACTGTTCAAGACTGTCCAATTGTGCTTGTGCAAAACTTTATACGATCGAGGCATGATCGAGAGGCAGGAAGGCATGAAGAAGATGAAAAAGAAGATTGGAAGAATAAAAAGGTAAAGGCACCTCAGTGAACCCTACTAGACAATGCTCGTAACTAAATTGTTTATTAGATCTGTTCAATCTCAATTCATCTGTGGTAGCTCCCTAACACAAAGGGTGAAATCTGCTCTAGCACTGATTCAACGTACCTTACACGTGTTGTAAAAAACAGTGTGCCAGATAGCGCTTTGTTTGAACAAATGTTCGATGCCAGAGATGTAACCTCCGTTGAACAGGCAACCAGGCTCTTCTTCGACGTTGCCACAGCAAATTGCCACGTATTGTACGTAGCGTCAGTTCGGAATAAACGAAAACAAGCGTTGTAATAATAAGATATGATGCTACCGTTTATTGTAACCGATCTACAAGCACCACTGGGTTGCCTTTGAGCAGCAACTTATACGCCACTGTTTTCTTCAATAAATTTGCGAATGTTTTTGTTGCCCACGTACGTGTAAATGCCCGGGTAGTCGCTGCCGCACCGATCAGCACCCCAGGAAACGAGCCCAATCTGTACGCCATCCTGCACGAGCGGGCCACCGCTGTCACCGTTGCACGAGTCGCGTCCCGGATGACCGGCACAGATGGCACTGATGAGCGAGAGAGAGAGAGAGAGAGAGATGATAAAGAGTCAGATGAAAGCAATCCGGCCCAATTCAAGCTACACTTACGTCCACACGATCGGCACCGGGCGCCACTTGTTCACGCAGGACGAGTAGCTCACGATCGGGATGCGCACCGTGCGCAGGGTCGGTGCCAGCATCGAATCCTGTGCCGTAAGGCCCCAGCCACTCACAGACGCAACGCTGCTCACTCGCAGCTTGTACGTGGTCGAGATGAGCGGAATCGCGGCCAGATTGGGGTGATCCAGGAAGGATGTCACGATGCGTATGATGGCCACATCGGAGAGGTAGGTTTTGAGCGAAAAGTCGGGATGGGTGGTCACATTAGCCACCTTGAACAAGATGCCGTTCGTTTCGTCCGTTCGCTTGGTAATTCCGGCGAGCAGGGTCAGCTGGAATGGAGTCGAGCGTGAAAAGGGTCATCAACTATGTTACCTTCGTTCTTCTAAGGCCCTCTTACTAACTCTGTTCACGTCCGAGGGCGGCGATTGACAGTGAGCGGCCGAGAGCGCATGCTTGGCATTGATGATCGATGCGCCGCAGATGTGGAAGCCACTGTCACGCAGCGACAGTAGATAGGGCAATGGTTCCGTTAGCTCGGTACCGCCGACAATGCGGCCACTAAACTTTTTCTGCCCATCGCCGTTGGGCGTCGCCTGTACACGCCGCTGCCGGGAGGCCCAAGCATCCTGCGCCTCGTTGCTCCACACGCCAGCGATACAGAGAGCGAGCAGCACCAGGCCAGCAGGAACGACACCCATCTTGTTGAACGACACCATCTTTCGGTAAACGACAGTAAACTGATGAGCCGTGCTGGCGGGAGGCGAAAAATATAGATCCAGCGTGGTGTTTTGCCTACGGTTGCGTGCTGCCTGTGTTAGGACAGCTGGATCGGTTTTCCTTTCCCCGTTGGCGAAAATGGTACGCAAAGTCTTCCGCGTTGCCAGAGAATGTTTGTTACGCTTTTTGAAAATAGAGCGAATAAAAAAACAACAGATTGAGCAACGATGACGCATGTGAAATGTGAGCTTGCGTTCGTAGTTTAGCTGCTAAAATGTGAAATATTCTACTTTGGAGCTAGAAGATGTCGATCATTTGCTCTACAATTTCAATTTTCGGTCATTATAACATTACTCTTTTTTGAGTTTTCTCTCGACTTCTGGAAGCTTTCTGATCGGTCAATCTTAAGCTTCAGCTATTGGTCGATAGAATAGAACAGAGTAATTAATTACAGTAATATTGTCGTATTTCGGTTGCACCACCACAGGCATGTCAAACTTATTTTATTCTTCCCCTTTACACTCCTTCCAGGTGTGCGCTAAGTGGACGATATGAATGATTAAACTTATTTCAAACTTATTAAAATTTATTAAAACACAAGCTGATTAGAACTGTCGCAATGAGAAGATGTGTAAAACCAATGATCATAAATCTTCGTAATCGAGTAACCCTGTACATTAGCGAATATTGGTTTCGATGGCGTCTGTAAAGAGACCTATAGACCTAAAAAACCCCCCTCAAGATAAGAAGTGTTACGTTGCATACATTCAGCCGGAAACCGATACGACGGGCGGGTTAAACCAGCTGCTGGACGTGTTCGGTAGATATGGAAGCGAGCTCGAGGTAATGCATACATGTACCGGGAGCTTTTATGTTGGGGTTTTGTTTTGAAATCGACTCGTTTGTCTCTGATCAATGAAAGTGAATTGGGCAACGTGAGACGTTGGTTTTGCTAATCACATCCGATAACTGCTAATCGCACGTAATGGGTGCTGTTTGATAATGCAGGGGGCACCTGAGAAGACTGATAGTCTGAGGTCTGAGGAGCCACGCACGATCGGGTGAAGTCATTATCGTGGTCCAGCTGATTGGCGGTGGCGATTGTTTCTTGGGGGAGGTATAAAAGAAACAGACTGTATCACACCCGCCATATTCGTACCGTATTCGGAAGAGCAACATGAAGGCAATCGTGGTGTTGGCATTGTTCGCGGCGGGCGTAGCGGCCCTGACCGAGGAGGAGGTGTGGCTGCAGTACAACCGTCGCATGCCGGGCGAGTACTACACCAAGGGACTGGTTGAGCAGCCCCCGTTCCAGGGCCGCATCTACGGAGGAGTCGAGGCCGACATCGCCAACTATCCGTACCAGCTGTCGCTGCGCCGTGGCACGCACAGCTGCGGAGCGTCGGTGATTTCTGCCAACTGGGCCCTGTCTGCTGCTCACTGCACGTTCCCGGTGCCGGCACCGGGCGTCATCACGCTGCAGGGCGGTAGCTCCAACCGCACGTCCGGTGGCGTTGTGTTCGACGTCGAGCAGATCATTAACCACCCGGAGTACGACGACTGGAACCTGCGAAATGACGTGTGCGTGCTCCGTACCACCACTCCGCTGAGCGGAGAGAACATTGCCATCATCGCCTTGGATCCGGTCGGTGCCACCCACGCTGCCGGTTCCCGTGCTGTTCTGAGCGGATGGGGTCTGATTGTAAGTGACGCTGGAGGAGCCTCCGAAAAAGGAGTCTGAAAACGGTAATTACATCGTGTTTGTTGGTTCTCTGCTTTTTCAGGAGGATAGAACTCTTCCACATATTCTGCGTCGCGTCGATATTCCAGTGGTTGACCAGGCTGCTTGTGAATCGTCGTGGGGATCTGGCTGGGTTACTCCTGAGTAAGTTGAATGCGTCACAAGAGGTACATTGCACAGGGCTAATCGGTGTCCGTTTCCAATATGCTTACAGCATGATCTGCGCTAGCGAACCTGGACGTGATGCCTGCAACGGTGATAGCGGCGGTCCGCTGGTGGTTGGCGGCCGGCAAATCGGCATTGTATCCTGGGGCGATACCCAGTGCGTCGGAACCAGCCCGGGTGTGTTTGCTCGCGTTGCCTTCCCGTTGATCCGCAACTGGATCGCCCAAACTACCGGTGTCTAAGCGAATGGGAGTTGGAATGTGGGATGTGAATTGGGAATAAAGTTGGAGCTTACTGTACATATAGTCAACGTTTGGCCAAGATGAAGTTCGAAACAAGGGCATGCAAGGGTAGATTACGTGCGTAGATGACGTTATAGATGATTTACAGCCATTGTGGTGTTATTGCTTTACGACTTTCGATAACGGCAACTGTAAAATTAATCGAATGCAATGGCGCAATGGCATCCCGCCGAGTTGATCCAATGTCCTTCACATGCTTAATATTTGTTGATCGAGCCAGTTTGGTCTGGTTTTAATGTGCCGCCAGGAACTGTTGTTTGTTTATTTGTTTTGGTTTTTGGCTAAGCGACTCAACAACAACTTGGTCGATAAGTGTCGATAAGCCCTGTCTAAATTAATTTGTTTGCTTCTGTCTAGGTGGGCAGACACGTAGATTGGTTTATTTGTTATTTTTTCCCCATAAAATTGATTACTTCTAAACTGAGTAAGCTCATACTTTTTTCTCTTCGGGGAATAATTGTAGTTCGAGGCTGGTAATCTTTCGAGGAGAGAACATTGCTGACAAGCACGCTAGGGCCTATTTGCGGCACACTGCACGTTCCTTATGCCAGCACTGAGCACGGTTACTCTGATTGTTGAAACATCGGCCCTTGGCTTAGATGGACACCGACCCTAGTGTCGTTATAATCATCAACCATACGAACTATAATGACAGGAGGACGGAGTTTGACGTGTCTGTATTGCATATGAGGGAGAACTTGACTTGAATTTGGAACGGTGCAAGTGCCAGGATCTCGCGTAGTTCTCGCAGAATAGGGCTACACTGTTAGGAAGAAACTTAGATGTTCTTCTTAGATGCCTTAAAAACTTAGATGCCTTACCTACACTATTGTTTTAAAGACTGTTGCATCTGTTTCGAATTAAGTATAGCGCGTCGACATACCGTTATTTTCCGACGAAGAATGTGCCTTTCCCGGCGGAATGGATCCCTCTAAAGTAATTTGTGAATGCATAGAGTAGTAAGATTTCCTTTCATGTATCTTTTTCCACCTTAAGTCTGATTTACACAGCCGAATATGGAAGGGATGCGTGTAATCGTGATAGCTTTTGCCCATTGGTTTGTGCTGGATGTCAGGTAGGCACAATATGCACATGTTGAAGATGTTTTGGTGTGAAGATATTAACACCGAAATGCACCTAACTAAGAGCCAAACTCTGCCAGAGGGCTCAGTTCAGCAGCACTAATTTTGCAGGTCTCTGGTTCAGCCAACTTCTACCCAAACACTGTGGACATTGTGGCTTTATCAACCCGAAGCCTCCCTAGGTTTGCACTGTAGCATTAAACAGCACAAAGCCATGAGTGAGTGGTTGTTGCAGGGTAGCGATGTGCGTATAGTTCGCACTCTGATGCTTGTTCCTGGTGACAGGCGCCTGATTGCAGTACGATAGTGTCAGCGAAAGAAATTGGCAGAAGTCACTGTTGGACAGCGGACGTACAATGATTGAGTAGACGGGTACGGGTGTCCATGGGCGCTTTCGCGGGTGGCTTCTGAAACTGCATCCCGTTCATCCGGCATGCACGTGCTATAAATATTCGGCCCGGGGTCGTATGCCACTTATAGCAGCAGTAGGGTCCAGCGGTGCAGTAATGAACGTGTTTGTAGTGATTTGTGCAGTGGCGCTGGCCGTAGCAAGTGCGCAGGATGTAGCGAGCACGGTGTACGGGCGGCGCATGCTGCCGGCAGGTGCACAGCAGGTCGACGATCGTGCACAGCAGTCGGTGGGCAGCGTTGGTTCGCTGAAGAAGATCGTCGGCGGTGAGCCGGTTAGTATTGAGACGCACGTGTACCAGCTATCGCTGCGCAGCTACGACTATCACATCTGCGGTGCATCGATCATATCGAGCGTTTGGGCACTTACTGCGGCCCACTGTCTGTTTCCCGATCCGGATCCGAGGACGGTAAGTGCCGTAGGGTGAGCAGAGCGGCGAAGAACGGAGCGTGAGTAATGAGTTAAACGGGACTTGCAGATCTCGCTACTAGCGGGAACCGGCAGCCAGTCGACCGGTGGCCGTATCTACAACGCAACTCGCATCATCATTCACCCGATGTACGCTCCTAGCACGATGGACAATGACGTAGCAGTGATCCGGGTCAACACTCACTTCAGTGGTCCCAACACCGGATACATCGGTCTGGTGCCTCTGGGTTATGAGCCGATGGCTGGAGTGCGCGCCATCGTGACTGGATGGGGACGTCAGGTAGGTCGCGTGCGAGAGGTACAGAGCTACCTCCAATTGTTGTGTGTCTGACTCAAAATCAACCCCTATCGCTGTTCACGTCTTATAGAGCGAAGGAGCGAAGCAATCGATGACACTGGCCGGAGTGGAAATACCCATCGTAGATAAGGCCGAATGTATGGATCAGTGGAGCGGTGTTCTGGTATCACCACAGTGCGTATACATTGCTACAGAAAGACTGAGTCTGAATGTTTTAACTCAAGATAGAATGCTTTAACCCGTATTCAATTCTTATTCCCTTTTTTATTCCCAGGATGATCTGTGCCGGAGAGTTGGGCAAGGACTCGTGCAATGGCGACAGCGGTGGCCCACTCGTGTCCGGTGGCCGCCAGATCGGCATCGTGTCGTGGGGATCGACCAAGTGCGGCGGTCCACTGGCCGCTATCTACACTAACCTGGGCAACGCGGCCATCCGCACCTTTATCAGCTCGACGACGGGTGTCTAAACTAACGGTGACGACGGTGGCGTGGTGGTACGAAATAAAAAAGAAGCAAAATAAATGTGTCTTCACATTGAGTGACCATTATCAGTGGTTGATGCACAAAAGCCAGAGTTGATATCGTTTGCAATGGGTTGATGGGCAACGTTCTTCGACTGGTTTGACTGTTTCCGATGTGGTTTGTTTATTTTTACCGATACTTTTGTCCAATTGGCATCAGTCGCCTCTAAGGCAGACCGTACATGTATTATTCTTTACAAATGTTCTCCTTCCAGTTACCTTTTACCGAGTACAGTCGGTTGTGGAATTGTGCATTTGGAGAAAATGGCTTGAAAGAAGCCTAATCAATGCTTTTACTTTAATCCTTTATCTGACGAAGAATGTGAAAGCTTTACTCTCGGAACATATGATGTACCATTGAAAGTATTCTTTTGATGTAATGAATTGGTTTTATCTGAATTCTTCGCAAATGCCTGATCCAACTCTTCATCTAGTTGTTCTATAGTCAGTAGAGTCACATGTTTTATCGAGAAAAGAAAGGTAATTTCTTAGCAAGAAAAGTAAGAGTTATTGAACGAAAAGGTTACTTAGCTGAACACATTAAATGTGTTTCCTTATCAGTCCTCTTATCCATTCAATTAGGCCATCTGTTAGATGATGTTCTCTGATATCCATCTTTAAGGTTCGGGTAACGTCGGGTAACAGTTATTCTTAGGTCGGGGGGGAAAATCCTTCATCACCAAAACACGAATATTGAATTCCATCACTCATTGGAGCAGTATGTCTGTCGTGTGCCTGAATTCAGTGCTTCATTTGTGTATGTGTGTGTAGAATATGTTGTGGTAATCCGGTTAGGAAAATGTGATAGAATCAACGGACAAAAGTAGCAGTACGGTCCACTGGCAGATGAATATGGATCAGTTCGATTTACGGTAGTTTATTTCCTGTTTTATCCTGATGAAGTTAGGAATTCAATCGGGTGGGCTATTCGTTTCTCCTAGTTGTTTTAGGAACGCAACAGCAATATCCCGTTCATCTTTTTAGCATGACTTTTGAACAATAATATAAAACATTTTTTGCAACATAGTTTGATACAGTTTTGTCGCGGAGTAGCTAAGAGGCTGATAAGGGTCCGTCCAGCATGTGTGGCTGTGTGTGTGTGTGTCTGTGTCGGCATGCATATCTCTTACGCCTGACACACCATCCCGGTTCGCATATCAAACATCATACGTGGCACGCTTGTCTGGCAGTTTGTATGGACCGGCCCTGCTAGCTCAACGAGGTGTATGATCGTCACTTCACCAGAAAATCGTATGCAGCAAAATATTAATAAAAAAAAGAATCAAAATTCATCTTTATCCTTTCCCGCGGCTGTCCTTGTTTAGAATAGAGACGCTTGTAAGTGACACGGCAAGTGACAAAAAACTGGGCACAACTTCCAGCCACCGGTGGGCTGCAGGACCCAGTAACAGTAGCAGCAGCAGCAGCACCGTCATCATCGTCATCATGCTCATCGGTGTTAGGCGCAGAGCGTATGGGAAAGCAGTGACTCATACACTTTTTACCCTCAAACTACATGCAAAGACCGGCTGTGTGCCCGGTTTGTGGGTTGTCTTGCACAGCATGGTACCGTGCCGTGATGAAAATGAAGTGGAAAATGTACATTATCTCACCCGGATAGACACGAGGATACTGCCCTCCTCCCCCCTCCTCCTCCTCGTACCCCTTTGGAACCGTGATTGTGGTTCAGTGTTGTGGGACGAGTTTAAAAACGATGACATGGTTATGAGCCTCGTGCATGTGGGTGTGCGGGTGAGCTGGTTTCGTTCAGGCGATGAGTTCTAGTCGCGCACCCGTCATTTCTGACATTTGATGCATTAATTAAACATTGTTGTTCAGCGCTGTGTTGTGTTGTGGGTGGGTGGGTGGGTGTCGAACAAAGCAGCGGCGGAGTAGCGTAGTGTAACAATGATGCTCGTAAATGAAACCCCTCGAGCCATGTGCTATCTCCATGGGAACAAGCCAGCACACCCAAACCCAGCCAGTGCACACGCTACGCTTAAAGCTCGGTTAAAGCATGCCATGATGAAACGGCTTAACCGTGGAACGGGAGAAACACGTCATGGAAAATGGATTTTATTCGGAAACTATAAAGTTCAGTTTTAATCTCCCACCAACAGCGGCTCGTGCGCACACACACACACTCACACATCGTTTCGTAAAGTGCGAATACGTACGAACATTAAAACGCATATGCGAGCATTAAGAGCTAATAATGATCTGGTTGGAAAAGCAACAAAAAAAAGGGACAACTTCCAATCCTGACTCCTGATGAAGCTCAGGGCTCGAGCTTTGCGAGCCTTACATTACGCCCACACACACCACGCATGTGGCGAGAGACACTAATGTCATTTAATTTTACGACTCTACCCAAAGCAGCTTGATTGCAAATTGATAATTACCACCGACCGCTCCCTTGGCAGCAGGGATAAAGGAGGTTCGCTGACGTAGTACGTAGTTCCTGTCTTTTGCAAGGCCCTCCAAAACCGGCCCCGATAAAGCCTCCAGGTGTGTACGGTCAAGATACTTTAGCCGATTCGGCAACGCTTGTTGAATACTAATGTTTGGTGCAGCCGCTAACTGCTCACCGGGGAGAACCATTACCGCCCGGGCGTTGGTCACCGGGCTTTGTTCGGGTTGGGGTGGCCGGGGTGGCCGGAGAAGCATCGTAATGTCGGGTTCGTTCTGCTACACATCCCTAGCACCGTACCAAGGCCCGCCTGACCTTGGGAAGTGGAAGTTTAAAAACCATCATAAACGAAAGCTTACAGCGGGGTTTAAGTTAAGCGAGTGGTAATTGTGATTTAATTATTCAGCTGCATATGGAAAAACGCTGGTGTGGAGTCTTTCGGCTTCATGTTTGTGTGGGATTTAAAGGTGGATAAAGGTTGGAAGGAAGCAAGATTAATGAGGTAGCCAAGTTTTTAATCCTTTGGCACAGTTTTGCTGTACATATTAATAAGTTAATTGTTGCAGTGTTGTTTCCGCTTCCCCGTTTCCTGTTTGGTACCACAACAGCCACAACAGCTGCGATTCGAAGCGAAACACACAATGTTTCACAAAAAAGACCGGAAAAATGAGTGTTTCTCGGATCAGCGAAGCTGCAACATTTTCTCACAAAGAGGAGAGAGACAAAAAAACGAAAGAATCAGCAGCAACGGGAGGAGTTGACAAGATTAAAAGCTTTTCGTGCAGTTGCATGTTTCCACGTTCCATTCATTTTATCTTTAAAGCTCGCGGAGACGTTCACACGGGAAGCGGGAAGGAAAGAATCACTCAGAATCACACGATACACCTATTCAGTTGCTTCTTATGCATGTAATCAGTGGCTCCGGTATGCATTTGTAGTCATGTATGAGGTTTGGAATGTGCCCGATCTGGGAGGCGCATATGAGCAGAAGCATCGCCGGTGTTGCTTTTGCTGCGGCTGCTGCTGCTGCTGGTGCAAAGGAAAGCTGCTGTTACGGCGTAGGGGAAAAGGATGAAGAGGCTGAACGCAAATCCCAGCGTGCTGATAAAGTCCCACGTGCACGTTCGGAGCAGTGGCGTGGCATGTTTGTAAGATAGGGCAAAATCCGGCTCGAGCTTTTCTTACGCCTGCCATGCCGTTTTTACATCGTCCGGATGTTTCTTCGTCCACATTCAAGCATTACTATTGTGGTTTATTTCTCCCCCTTCAAGGAAGGAGGGCCCTGGAGGCGCCCGCAGCGAGATACGCTTGTCGTACAACAGTTGTATCGTTGGTTTATGCAATCAGTTCAAGTACCCACTCGACGGCGCATCGCAGCGCCTGCAGCCGGGGTGCTGCATAAAAGGGAATGTAAAAGCGGAAAGAATTATTCCTTCGTGCGCGCACGTTAGGGCGGGCAGGGACGGAGCGGAGCGAGCGGGGCAGCTTCAAAACTGTACAAAAGGTTGAATATTGCGCCCGGGGCAGATTGCGCGCGGTGGAATGAACGAAGTCCCAGCAGAAGAAGGACAGCCGCGTCTAGAGTGGCCTTCGGTCTGTGCCAAGGGGTGTCTTTTACCATCCTTTGCTTGCATTTTCTTGAGGTTTTCTCTCAAGGGATGTGCGATATTCGTGTTTTTTTCCGTCGCTGCTGCTGATAGGCTGTTCAAATTCCAGACACCCGCCCGGCCAGCCACTGTGTGCTCTGGTTTGGATGGCCGGAAATTAGCGTCACCCTTCGTTAGGCAGAGCTGCGGCACAAAGCGCGTGCGAGAGAGAGGTAGCTGGCCTCGTGGGTGAGCAGGTAGAGGTTATGCAATTTAGAATGTGGGCTGGGTTTTTGCTGCTGTTGACTGAGTATGATTTAAGTGGATTATGCTGACAGAAGCTGAATTGTGATTGTTATTTTGCGCTCTCCGTGTTTGCTTGTTTGGCTGCAAACGGTGCAGACCGAAATGCATGCACCATGGAGTCGTCTGTGTGTGCCGGTTATGCGCATTCGTACGCCCTTTTCTAAATGTGTGCAACGTACGAAAAGCTCCCGGACTGCCCGGTTTTTCAATGAAGAAAGATCTTTGGACCGAGTGTAAAGTTACCGGAAAAAGGTCACTTTAAGCGGACAGCTTTGACACGTGTCGGTAATTGCTGGAATCCGGTAAAAGGTCCTCGAGAAAATCGCACCAAACGCGTAATGGTGATCCGCCCACCAGGGCTTCCAAGCGTCATTCGAACGCGCATTGCTTGTATCTCAGCTCACCTTGAATATTGAAAAAAGAATCGGGGAGGAAAGGGACCCACGGGAAGTGGAGGGTTTGCTGTGGAAGGCAATAATTCATTTGGAAGTTTTCGACGCTGTGTAATGTGCAGTTCGTGTCGGTGCTGAGACGCACCAGAGTGCGCACGGACGCCTGCGAAGACGACAGCGACAGCGACCGTCAAGATCCAAATCCTGTCGGTATCAATCAAACGAAGTGAGAGGAATCGATATGATGGCTTATGAAATAAATTACTCGTCGAATGTCTTTGCAGTCTCCGGCGTGAAGGGGGGGGGGGCGAAGTCGACGGAGGGACCGACAGAGCAGGACGGGCAAAAAGTTTCTCCGATGACAAGTGGATTTTGGGTTGATTTATTTCGTCCGCGCGGAAGTACCGGGGCGGCACGGGCACGGGGTGGCAGGAGGGGGGGAGCGAATCCAAAGTTCGATTTTGCTCCATCCCGAAGGCTACCTACCGAGCATTCTCCAGTGCCATTCTCCTTTCAGTCAATGAAGTCGCTCGGGCGAATGGGGGACGAAAGCTCGCTCGTCTCGCTCACGCGCACTTTCGCATGGGGATTGGGGAAGCTTTCCGAAAATGGCAAGGTAAAGTTTTGCCACTGAAAGGAGAGTCCCTTTGGCGGGTGCGAGGTGCGGGTGGGGAAATTATGATTTGTGTGATTGGTTTGGAGAGTTCTCCTTGTAAATTGTGATGGACTTTTGATTTGCGTGGATAATCCATTGACGTTTTGTGAAAGTGTTTGTGATTTATGTTTGAGTGGTTCGCTCGACAGGGAAGGTTGTTGTAATACGGCAGACGGTTTGAGTAATCTGGCCCCACTCGCGGGCGGGGGTTGAATTGTTCGCTGCCCCCAAAAGGCATAAAGTCAAACACGTGGGGCTGGGAAACTGGGACACACTGCGAAATGCGACGGTCGATTGCGCGTGCTGCTTAACACGCAATCAACTGGAAGACACCGTCGTACGTGCTTCGACTGTTTCGACCCCGTATAATGGCATATATTTTGTGGAATTAATAATGAGCAGGAATCGCAAACAAAATAACAGCAAAGCGAAGGACGCCAGACGAAAGCAGAGCACCCATTCCCATGCAAAGTGTAAATCGAGCATTTTTCATAACACAAGCATGGTGCAAAGTGCTCAAATGTGTGTTTGTGTATGTGTGTTTGTGTACAAGGGAAAATTAATCATAAGAAACGAATTCATCTTTTGCAAGGTTTATGCGTTCTCGGGATCATCTTGTTACACTATGCAGAGTATATGGGTGTGTATGGTATGGTGGCAGCATGTAAGCGATTTTGGAGACGTTTTGGAGAATTCGTCGGAAAAAGCGGCATGCTTGCCATGTTGTCCCTAAATTAAACCTCACCAACTGTGAGCTGTGTTTGTTTCGTCATTGTATCTCAGTGACTGTAGCTTGCCGTAAATCTCTTGCGTTGGGTGTGTGTGTGTGTGTTTGAGGTGGATTTGTAGAGAGAATCCCATATTGCCCTCCTGCCTCCTGGCTGGAGCTTGGTTCTGTTTCAATTTATTTTTATTGACGTAATTGTGTGCAATTTGGAAGATGCTTCATCATGCTGCGCTTTTGACATTTTGCAGATTGTGCTTTACACTGTGTGGACAGACTGGCTGGATGGCGGACCCTGGATGGCAGATCGTCAACAGGACTTGTCAAAGGGCTTTGCATTTATGTCGGTATAATTCAATGCGATGCTTGTACAGATTGCTGCTGCCATGCCGTTTGCGCAATGGGGTTATGCATGCAAATGTGTGCTAAAGTATGAGTGGAAATGTGGAATCTGTGGAATCAAATATAAATAAATCTTGGTTGTCGTTAGTAAATGAACAAATTTGAAGAGGGAATAAGTGTGGATTAGCCTTAGAACGGCTCAGAGCTTTTGACATACAGTTGAGTACGACGTTTTGTAGAACCAACAGATTAGCTCTTAAAACAACAGTTGATGGAGCAGGTATTTCAATTATGATTAGTCTTTCAAGGATCAACGACTGGGAAGAAAGTTCATTCGGAAGAATGTGGCATTCGAAGGCGTACTGATGGACGGGAAACATTTTAAAGCTTCCATTCACATTCCTTCCTTCATAATCAATTGGTCTACTTTGTGAGTATGCGTGTGTGTATGTGTGAATAAAGTTGCTTTTTGCTTTTCCACGAATCCCTTTACTGCCCATTTGCCATCTAATCTCGTAATGTCCTCCACCGTTCAGAACAATGCGTGACGGTGTAAGGCTTATGGCATTTTAAGTGGCGATTATATCTTTATCTTTTTTCCGGGATTTGTGCTACCGGCAGCCGTATTCGCATGATACGCTACGCTATGGATCCAGTGGTTCCAGTGAGCAGGGAGGATTATTAAATCGAAATACGAAGCACAGTGGCACTGTAGCGGCATTTCGGACCATTAGAAGCGCTTTCAATGGTTGCTGGCGTTGCTATGGTTGCCCTGGATGGTTGCCTTTTACACTGGATGAAGTTATCGTTCCCTTTGGCCAGTGTAGGCCAGTGTTGCAGAGCAGCAGAATAACGAACCAGCTAGGTGTAGTGGATGGCCACTGGCCAAATGGTCGTATGGGTACGTGTGTGTGTGAATGGCTTCGATGGATAGTAAATCGCGCGTAGGAAGTCATTGTAGCCGTGCAACATGGGGCAGCGGGTTGGGGTTGAGCAGTGGATTTTCTGGCCTACCAGCATGATAGACGTTCTGTGGTGTGTTATGGCACGCTTTCCTCACTAGGCTCCGTCGTTATCCAGTTGGGGGTTTTTTCCCCCCCCCAAAACCCTAGGCCTGGTACATCTTCATCATCATTTGCCGCTGGTGACCATAATCGGAATGGCTTTTTACCCCAACTATACACGCTTGTACATTCACACCCAACAACCATCGCAATGTATGTGTGTTCATTTTCCCCCTTTCCTTAGTGGCCGAGTCAGCTTTCACGAGCTACTTTTTTTTGGGTTTGGTTTGGTACGAGGTAATACTACCGGGCGTCTCCATGCCATCAAACGGTCAGCAGGAGCGATGGAGGCGCCCAGCCTTGATTGTTTTTTTGTTGTTATTTGGTTTGGTATTTCGGTTTTGGTCAACCATTCGAATGTGACGACAAGATAGATACATTTGGCATGGCTTGTATGCATGTGTGTGTGTGTAAATCGACACTCCGACACATACCGACCCAGGGCAAGTCCAGAGGATGCGTCCAGGCACAGAGTAGCGTGACCGAAAAAGCCACAAGGCCAGTGCAAAAAGCGAGTGTTGACATCGATGGTGATGGTGGAAATGTTCGGCAACTTTCACAACCAATCCGAACCCCGGGAATGGCCCCCGAACCGTGTTGGTGAATGTGTCCGCTGGCTGATGTTGTTATGGTTATGGATGCTGCCCTTTTTTCTCGCTTTTTCGTTCTTCCCGCCGCTCGCACCCGCCCCGGAGCGAGCGAGTTAAATTGTTTATTGGGTGGTGAATTTATTTTTTCGTTGCACGTTGTTGCCGTTTTTTTATGGCACGTATCGTAACACTGCATTGGCGTGGCGTCTCCTTCATGCATGTAATAGTCACCGTCGGTGCTTTGGAGTAGGATTTGTTTTTGTGTTTCGTCGCCCGCATGGCCTTCGACTTGGGCTTGGTGATGCAAGGTGCAAAGAAGTATCGAGAGTGGGTGATAAGAGAGGAGGGTAGGTGAGTTTATTGTGATGCGTTCAGTGCGTAAGCGAGAGAGCATGAAGTTGCAAGCGAATCATTTTCCAAACTGGAACACCCAAAGGGCAAAAGAAAGAGGGCGAGCGAGAATAGTGGCCAGAGTATTTTATGAGCGTTGGCGAACGTTGTGCGGGGAGGGGGGGGAGGGGGTATCAATAAATTTGCACCTAGCCAGGTCGGGCTGGAACGGACGTTGGGGAAATAAAAATGTAAACATGTTTACACTTTGGTCATGCCCGCGTACCGTTGGCTGATAGGACGCATGATACGATTTGGCGATGTAAAACTGGTTTGACGATGATGGATTAGTGTGCACGGTGTTTGTGTTTGTGGCGATGGCGGCTTGTCCACTGCAATGCACTTATTGGACGTTTGGCAGTTGGAAAAGGCAGACGTAAAGGAGGTCATGTAAATAGAAGGCAAAAATGTGTTACCATGGCAGCGGTGGTTGCAGTTAGATTAGTAACGGATGGTGAGCAGCAGTTGTGGCTTAGCAAGGAGAGCAAACGTACGTGTGTAACTGCATTTAATCAACCTTTTAAATAGAATGATAAACTTCTGCAACACAACCAAGCAAGGAAGCTGCTAAAGTACTGTATTGTAACGAGCTTCTATAGAAAGCATCTTCAACCTACATTTGTTATCAAGCCTCCAACGTTCACACAGCCACACCAAAGGCTCTTGCACAGCCAAATGCCGCAGGGCTTTCGTATCATATGCAATAAATAAAGCACATTCGTTGAAGGCAGTATGGGAAGCCGTATTACCTTTTACCGCTCGGTTCCTTCAAGTAAAGTGCGCTCTCCTGGTGCAATGCTGCTGGTGGTGGTGCTGCTGCTGCTGCTGCATTGCTGCATGCATTTGCGAGAAAGCAAATCAAAGTTTGTATTCACACTTGCAATTACTTATTTATTTGCTCGTGCCTTTTGTCTATGCGGGCCAACGTACACAAACAAACGCACCGGAGCTGGGGTTTTCCTTTTAATCTATCACAACACTCGACACCCTGCAAACGAACTGCCTCCTCCACAGCTGCGTGTGTGTTTCTGTGATACCTCCTGCAGCTCTGCACTATCTACCATTGCAGCTAGCCCAGTGGATTTCGCCAACTTTGCACTAAATTGTGCCGACAGGTTTTTGTGGAGAGTAATAAATTTCACTTCCGCATTCGCATTGGTTTCTGTTGGAAAGTTTGTCTTTGTTGAGCTGTTTTTATTCCGGTGAAGCTCTGGGATATTTTGTTAACTTCAGAAGCCATTTTGAACCCCGGTACAGATGTGGTGGAGAAAGCATTACAAAAAAAGAATGGTTCAACACAATTGTAAGAAAAGGTTACCGGAAATTCAGTGCATAAAGACAACCGGAAATTGTTCCAAAATCTACACCCCCCAACGTATGACGCACACATTCTACGCACCACTGAGAAACGTACCCAGTTTGCCGCTTGGTTGGACGTAATTAATGTAAAAGTTACCACATTTGTGAGCGCAGAGGCGCACATCCAACAGCGCCGCTCGGGCAGACCGCACAAACCAGGTTTCTCCTGGGGCAACACGGTGAACAACAACATGCCAGACAGATAAAAAGACCAGATCGTGATTGTTAACGAACCAGTGCAAAACAGCTCTCCATTTGGCGCGTCTGCGTCTGCCCAGCCCCTCTGGTGGGCTTGGTTTGGAGTGAGACATAAAAATTATGAACAATGATAAAAGCCAACCCACAGTCGGTAACTGTTCAGCTGCTCAACGTTCTGCGAGGCAGTTCCTTAATTCTTTAGCGTACTTAATGGTGGCTGTTGCGAGTCGGTGTTTGCCCCCAGCATCCCCCTCCCCAACTTCCCTGGCGCTGTGAATGAGTGCAATGGGGGAAGCTAAAAAGCTCGGCGAGTGGTTGCTTATTGCTTTCAGATTTCATAATGAGTCGCTACTTCTCGTGTCGGGTACGGTGCCGCGGAAGCCTGCACGAGAGGATTCAAGAAGTTAGAAATTGCAAAAGCCAAGACTTGCGTCAACAGGATACTACTAGCAACTGCTGTAAAAACATGCACACAGCCACACACACACCCATGCAGACATAAAAACAAACCATTGCGTCGATGGGGGAGTAAATTTGCTCTCCAAATGGATATGACTGTGTCTATATATATGTATGTGAGTGTGTGTGTGTGATTTTTTGTGGCAACATAAGAGGTGTAATAATTTGGTAAGCACCGTTTGCGCCCCCCTCGCCCCTATCTGGCACAAGTGGTGCTGTGGTAATCATTTGTAAATTTCTCTATTTATTGCTGTTAAAAAGTATAATTCATGACGTGTTCTGGCAATGGGCGCCGTAAGTATGAAAACAACTCAATAAAAACCGAAATAAAAGTAGCTTGGGAAAGCTTCTTCAGGGAGGAGCGCAAGCAAGGGCAGTGTTGGTGAGAATGAAAGAAGGGGCGAAAAGTTTTTCGACCAAGTAAAACTGTTTTGTTTGTCGTGCTGGTACCGGCACTAGGGGGACACTCACACACAGGCTGGCCGTGACGTCTGCGAGTATTGGACGGGAAATTCAATTAAAAAGAAACTTGAATTCTTTTCACTGCCTGACACATCCCGCCTGTCCATTGGACGTTCTGGAAAGTGTGAAGTACGGTGTCCAAGAAGGAGCTCAGTTGGCCATGAGACACCTGCTCTGATGTGGCAGTACGATAAGGGACAATGGCACAGGATGGTTCGGACGTTTGACATATGCCAATGAAACAATTTGACAGTTCAAATGCCAACGATGTCGAACAATAACAAAAACGGGTAAATTTAGAGCTTTTCTGCTCGGACATCAACTAAAGAAGAATCTCCACAACACAGCAGTAACCCTGTGGAAGAGTAGTGGATTTAGAAATCCGTGTCGAATCCTCTTTCCCCATTGGCAGCGCGTTAAAATATGCACTATGCAGCTACAAATCTGTGTGCAGAAAGAAAGGAAAGCCCTTCTCCCAACCCCGCTGGAAAGCTGCTCGGCAGGCAGGCAGGAAAGAAAAGGGCAATACCGCTCGAACGACACAATTGCTGGGAAATAGGTACACTGGATTGTGGAAAGCTTATGGAATAATTCAGAAGTTTTAAGGACAACGCTGCTGAGCTCGAGTCGTGGGATAAGTGCAACCTTTACTCGCTGTGGCATATGTCAAACAGGTAGTGGATCTGCCCGCCCGGTCGTGTGTCGGTCGCGCGTTAAGGGCCAAACCGGTGCTGGTTGACTTATCGATTGTAATACGAACCCGGGGCTGCTAATTTATTCAACATGCTCTTAGTTGGGAAAATATCAAATCACTACCTTTTGGCGGATATGTAAAAGAGCACAGACACACACACACCTCGCTTGCGGTACAACTTGTTGCAAGACCGTCGTCCGTCCCGGCCAATGTGTGTTCGCCTTCGCGTTCATTTATTTGATTATGATTGTTTGTTTGAAAGTTGGACGTCATAAACAAGCGGGTGGCAATGCAGTTGTGTTTGTTGTGAATAATTTACCTATCCACTTGCGAAATCAATTGTTGCTTAGCGTTCGTAGGACATGGTGGAGGACAAATGATTTATTAAAAGATTGCATGTTGTTGCTTTGTTCTTTTAACTGGTGCTGCAAAAGTGGCCCAGTAAATATTTATTGCTTGCAGTAGTGTTTATAGTAGCGATTTTTTTCCGCCCTACTGCGCACACATATATTTATAGCTCGATGGCAAACAATGTGAAAAAGTTTTCCCTCCTAACCGAAAGCTTTCCCGTGGCACCATCGGTACCGGTTTGAAGCAAGCCGGTTTAATTATTTATTTATAGTACATGAGCCCCAAAGTTAGTGACCACGAAACTACGTACCGTATACCTCGGCAGTGAGAGATGGTTGTTACTTCCTTGCCCCTAGACGCCACCAAAACAGCGTGCTGCTACTTACGCAACACCGCACAGCTACAAAAGGTGGGGCCTAACCGGGGCCAGTTTGATTGGAAGCCGCCGTTTCGCTGAATCGGGCGAGCCGGGCGCCGTACGCCTTCCTACGCTGATTTTGTTGGCGGCTGTTGCCTTCAATCTACCGTGATACGGCTGGCGAAACGTTTATTTGATGTGAAATGTGTGTGCCACACGGGACGATTGGAGGGAGGGAGCGTTTGCTGTTGCTCGTACACCCGGCGCACACGCCAGGGGTGCACACCATTACGCATTGAATCGCATTAGGTTTCGCTTGCCGGCACACGTTTAAGACGAGTGAGCTTGCGAGCGAAAGGCGCGCGGCGCGTTGTGGGCCTCACCGGTTGCCGTGCGCAAGTCGTTTTCTTTCTTCGGTACGGTTGGGGCTGCTTGACATAAAGGGACACATGTGAGTTGGTATGGAAGGTAGGCCTGGGGATGGGGTGGATGGATTGGTAAACGTGCCCTGGGTGGTGAGTTCAAGGATTCGGGGAAGTGAGAAGAGGGTTAGGTTATCGCGCACGAACCATTTTTGACGAGGGTCGAGGATGACGAGGAGGGCTGAAGCAGCCGTCAGAGTGGGGGTTTTGATAAGCAATTGGATGTGTTCTGTTTGCTTACTTATGAAATATGATGATCGCATGCGTACCATAAAATGGCCGCATGTACGCTTACAAACCGTTCCGAGGACGCGAGGCGCTGCTGAATAAAGATGTTTGGTGGTTGTTGGCCGTTGTTTGTCCATTCGCTTCAATTCGGTTATTATAATTAGCAAAACGTTAAGATCAGCCGGAAGTGATTGGCAATAATGGAAAGTTTTCATTACAATAATGAGTGGCAAAGGCAGCTCTCGCTTCACCGCAATCCGAACGTATCTGGATCGTGCGATCAAACGAAATCCCTGGCCCGCCCGGCGTCTTGCTGGATTCGTCCTCTACATTTGCACCGGTACGCCCGGTGAGCAGTAGCATTCATCAATTATCGAGCACCGGCATTCACGGGAAGGCCGATTATATGCCGCATTAGAGCATAGGTAGCAAGACGGACCATTAATGCCCCTTCCGGATCCGATTCCCCAATGCACGAGAAAGCCCAACCCGGGTGGTGTGATGGTCACAATCGCTCCTTCTCGGTCGCCGTCTAGAAATCGAACAACGCAACGAAGGTGGCAGCAGGTACAGTCTTCCCTTTGAGAACCAAACCACATGGACCATCGACATCCGGAGTGCATGAAGACAGCAAGGGGGAAAAAAAGGTAGGGAAGAAATAAATTTTCTTAACGGTTCTGGGCTTTCTTGCGCCTTTGCCGCTCGTTCAATTAGATTTCCATTCGTTTTCGCTTGGTTCGTTCCCTACCCGCCCTTTTTGGTGGTACAAATGGGCATGAGGGGCGCAATGCGATCAAACGCCCTAAACTGCGGAGAAAGCGACGGGAAATGATAATTTTTTGATAAATGGTTTCTAATTAAAAGCATTCAAAGACAGCGGGACATGGGGGAGGATGGGGACAGGAACATCAGGGGGAGTGTGCGATGGTCTATGGCCAATAAATTTGGCTTCTGATTTCTGCAATGGATTTTAATGATATTATTGCTCCTGCTCGGACGATGTGCTAGTGCCCGCTCGGACGATGGCCCCCGGGCTGGGCCATTATTTCGTTACGCAATTGAATTCATGCGCATGTGGGCGAGTGTGCGTGTGCGTGTGTGTGTCTTTTCTTTGATTGCAGTCAGCCTATTTCTTGAGGTGTGCTCTAAGCCATTTAGTTTCTTCCGGTTGCTTTTGAGGAAAGTATTATTAAATTACCCTTCAGCTACCGACAGACATTGCGAGCTGGACAACCCCACATCCAGGAAACAAAGGTCTGTGTGCTGTGGGTGCGGTGCGGTAAGTGTACCGGGCACACGAGTGTTTTTGTGTGCCCAGTGTGGGCAGCGAGGTTGAGCAAACAGGGGCACACGGTACACAACGAGGGGACACACAGTTTAATACGTTTATGGCGTCGTTAATGAGGATAACGAGTGGTTTTGCTGTGATTATTGCTTAATCCTGATCGTGTGCCCTCATTCATCATTTACGCATTGTGACTCGGTCTGACACTTGGCCCGCTTGGCCCGCACATACGCAAATGCATCGTTCCCGAACGGCAATGGCAATGGGAACCGCTCGGATGCTTAGTTAAATGAGCCGCTGCTCGAGATGCCTTCACAGATTGGACCTCGTTTTGTTGGTGTAGCGTATCTGTGTGTGTGTGTGTATGTGTGTGTGTGTAAGTATGTTTGTCACGTTTCGGTAGCGATGATTCTTGGCGGTTCGGTCGAGTTCGCAAGGCAGCAAGTTTACCGTCTTAATTACGTGTGCTTGCATCAGCATGTGCGCTTGGTATCGAGCGTTCCCGGTTCGAGCAGGAGGCAAGCTGTTGACCTCGGGACCGGCTTGAAGCCGGGGATCGGGATGGCTTCAATAAACATGAGCTTTGACGTGATTATAAACCGATCTGTGGTTGAATCATTGAGTGTCCGACGCAACCGACCGGTTTGACAAATGACCTTTGCAACGAATGCTGAATCGTTCCAATCTAATGGCCAAACGGTGTACTATCTGCATATATTCACACTCCCGTGGACAGAGCCCTGGTCGTTGGACCGTGCTAATGCTTCTTGCAAGCTGTGGACATGAGTTTGTGCTAAGGTGTAAAATGGTGTAATTATTACATTTTCCAATTATCAAAGCATTTGTCAAGATTTGTGAACATTCCGAAGCTTTGTTCGATTTATTGTGTTATATACGACAATAAGCTAGATTCTATATTATACTAGATAGAAAAATACTTCAAAATAATGCATACAAAAGAAAAAATCTTTAAGATACGAAGGACTGATAAACTGGAGGAAAATCGGAATGAAAAATGCACTTTATTGGATACTTAAGACCGGAACGGAATATTTTTACGATAATGCAAAGTTATACGAAACGATACCCTCTTCCGTGTAATGGAACATAAAGATTGCCCACCAGGATGCAGCAAACCAAAAAAAAATCCCCAAAACCCGATAGCTTAAAAGCTATCGATCCCGAAAGTGAAAGATTGAGATCCGCCGCGGGACCGCACAACGACCGACGGTAAGCACCGAAGCACTAATAAAGTATTCAATAAACGAGACATTTATCAAGCCGGATTAAGGGAATGGTAATTATGCGTATAATAATAATGATAATAAACATAACAACTTGTCTCAATTAGTGCACTTTGGAGCCGACAAACGAATTAAACCTTTTGACAGCCGCTGGAGCTTTACGTTACGTCGCCCATCGCCGGGTGGTAAAAGTTCGGCAAGAAGATCGAAAGCGAAATGGTTGAAAGTTTTGCAATCAAGATGTTGTCATGGTGGGGCGGGGCGTTTTATGGGACCGCGCGTTAGGATGCGCCGTCAGCGCGTAATGACCGGAAAAGAAAGTGTAAAGTGAGTCCCCGCGCAAAGTCAGGTGTGGTTTATGATGCATCGTTCGAGCATTCGACGTCCAGGGGGGAATGTCCGGCGGTGGTGAGCAATGGGAAGGCGGGTGATAAAGATGAAGGATGGATGTAGCGAAGTACGCGTCATGACAACACCGTCACCTGATTAGTTGTCATTGTTGCGATGGTGCTGTTGAGCTCTATTTTGCCGAAACGATACCATTACGTATTAATTAGCCATTGCCTTGTCATTGTCGGGTGGAAGTGGTGGAAGGGCCAAAGGAGGTATGTTTGTTTTAAACGACTTTTCTCGTCACCCTCAGTCCGAGAGCATATTTATCACCATACTAGGCTGTACGGCTGCGGGTTGGAGAGAAGAGAAGTCGGGCCGACTAAAGAAGCAGCGTATCCAAGGTACGTGATAGCAACACGCTGGAAGGCATGGTCGGTACTTGTACTTGGGCGGTATTACACTTTGCTGTAATTAATATCTTGGTCGTAAATTGGATGGGAAAGTCGAAAGAGGGGAGAAAAAGAGTTGATGAGAGATAAAAGGAGAGAGAGCGAGAAAAAGAGTTGATGAGAGATAAAAGGAGAGAGAGCGAGAAAAAGAGAGAGAGAGAGAGAGAGAGACAGAGCGTGGAGAAGAAATGCCAAATCCCGAGGCCAACGAAAAGCATCTTTCGCTGACAAAATCTTACCTTGTCCCACAGCCCTAGAGCGAATGTCAAGCGAAGTCGCGCTCGCTAATAGCTATCCGGGATACATAAAGCGGGTGATACTTTCATAATTTCCACCGTGAAGAACATTAAAAAGATAATTTAAAATACTGTTACAACAATCATGAGGCGACAGAGGGAGAGGGAAGCAGAGAACTGAGACTACCCAAAAGGATGCTTTGCGCGAGATGATTCCGATCTGCAGTCGGGTCATCTACATCAGGTGTGCTGGGGCTGGATGATAGCAGAGCGTGGTGAAGCATGTTTTTTTTTGTTCGGAAACCTCCCCTATGTTGTGTGTCGCACGATGTTTAAAAAGTGAAGATCATTGAGGTGGGGAGAGGTGGTATGGAAAGGCGGGGATGAGGAAAACAGACGCGATGATGGACGGAAGCGAAGCCGGGGAAAGATAAATGTTGTAAAAATTTATCACTTCCTGTCAAGCTGCACCGTTAGCAAGGTTGCCTATCGACAAACGGGTGAAAATGAGTCAACCGATTAGACTAGGGGCGGAGCGATGCAAAACCTCGCTCACGGGATGAATGGGTAATTAAGAAAAGTGCAAAAAAGTGACTTCATTATTTAGCATGTAGCCAAGTCCGGTGACTTGGAAGCGTGGAAGCAGAGCAGCTTTAATCGGTCGGTGTCTGCTTCATAGAGTTTCGGTAAGCAAAAGATGAGATTTTGCATTCAAAGTTAATGATACATTGCACAGCCTGTTGTGATGCGCCAGTAAGTGAATGTAAGTGTCGAAGAATTTGATGGGACCCTTTTTTGCTAAGCGAATTGCATTACTTTAGGCGTCTTTCGCTGTGAAGATGGTTGAAGATTCAGCTAGCTGCTCACAGTTTGCTTAATGAAGGTAAATAAATCTCTTTGCATTACAGCAATGAGATGCTTGTCTTACACCGCACCCAGACGTTTGCATGTGTACAAATCTGGTTGAAACGGCCCAATGAACACGCCTAACCCAATCAGCTTCAGAACGGAAGGTAATGTTTTACGGGTTAGTTACAGTCTTTAATCAGCCCATGGTCGTTGCAATCGAATATCGTTTACGTGAACGTACTGCTCCTGCATCCAGCTCGTATCCAGTGCCTGCTCGGAACGTCACCGGCAAATGTATGCCCCCAAAGTGTGAGTGTGTGTGTGCGTTTGTGTGCTTTAATCTAGCTGAAACACACGATCAAGCAAGTCGATGGCCCGGGTCCAATCATCTCAAAACCCGACAAGGAGCGAAGGCCCATAATCAACTTCCGTCAAACTTCCAGCTTCCACCGCCGTGCCCAGTGGCGTCCCTTCTTTGCCCCGAGACTTTCAGTCGGAAAAGAACAGCCCGGTCGGGAGGAACAATTAAGTTTACATTCGAAATGGCTCACCGGAGCGGCACCAGCGTTACACACTGGTGTGGTCATATTTCTTTGGGGTACAATGATCCCCATTTCGACCGCACGACCCTCCACGATCGTCTGCCTTACCGTCCCCGGGTTCGACAGCGGTGGCCTGTTCGGGTTTTCGGGGTAGAAATGGGAATCGAATTTAGTCAATTTAAGATGGGTCGTATAAGGAGAAAAGCATCGTGCAACGTCACCGAACCGCCCGTCCCAGCCCCGTTCGTGTGCCGACGTCCAACGGGACATTCTTTAGCCATTCCGAACAGATGCTGCTGTCTACCACTTTTGGCTTGGCAACGGCATCGGCATCGGTCGATCGGTTTCGGAGGATACGCTCCGTCCGCAAACCCCCTTGAGTGACATGTGTTGTCAGAGGCGGGATTGGTCAAAATTTTATCAGCCTCCAGGTTCGGTTCCTACCCCCGGGGGGCACTGCTGGGATTTGGCAGCGTGTGACGAGCGGTGGAGCAGTGCTTTCACAGTACCCACTGAGCCAATTTAAATGTTTTCCGTGAAGTGGATGTGCGTTCGAGTTCTAAATTCGGGGAAGAATTATTTGATCGGAACAAATTGACTGAATGCTTGGTTTTTAGGGGTACAGCCAGCAGACAAACACAGCGACAGATGCAGCTGCCTGGGAGTGACTAGATGAAATCCTAACTATTGACTGTCATCTCCATCCGTGTTACAACCCGTAGTGCCTAAGTCGAAGATAGGAATCTCCCACAAACCATATCGCACCGAGCGGTCAGAGTGTCCTGAGAGTGCTTCAAAAATAACACTTGTAACAATACACGAGCTTACCTTGACCGGCCGGTCAACACAGTCCCACCGAAGGGAGTTGAGCTGTGAAATGAAACAAAAGCCTCTCCAGGTTGTCGCAGAGCAAAGTGTCGGGTAGGTGGGTAGGATTATCTACAATCTTTCCCCGTCCCTGCTTAGATCAAATCTTCCGCTCGCCCGCCCGTCCGTTGGTACTCCTTCGAGTTTTCACATTCATTTATTTTTCATGTCACATCGTGTGGTGTTTGAGTGTGGTTCATGCCTCATTGGCGTCCTGTTCGAGAGCGAATTCTGATTCCGAACGTTTGGTCCCATTTTACCCACCGGCGGCCCGTCCACCACTCATTCCGATAGGCCAATGAACGTCACGGTAGGACGTTTTTCCGGCACAGGCATAGTATCGATTGAGGGTGAAATGTTTGGTAAATCCTCGGGAAACCGCTCCTGGAACGGCAGCATTTGGCCGCATCGGGCCGAATGGATGTTCAAAATTCATGAATATATTGGATAATTTTACATTCGGCCAGCCATCTCCCGGGGGGGATGGGAGGAATCGGTTTTATGTTTGCAGTGGAGTTTTGTTTGCCCAGAGTGTGTTTGGGGGGAAAGGGTCGTGAAAGTTCACATCCTGCCACAAGCATGATAAAGTGTCGATGGTGAGAATGTATGTACTAGTGAACCCCCCCAAACAACGAACGCTGCTGCACAGCTTCTTTCCACGCTCGTCCAATATTCATCAATAGCGCAAACGGTGTTGTAGTAGAGTTTGGTCGATTTTGTTGACATACGAACGAAACGGCGGCCTGGCTAAGTCGACTCAGAAAATTTAATTAAAATTCAATTAACCACTCGCTGTCCCTCTCCCTGTATAGGCGTGTAACGTTCTTAAGAAGCGAGGATTTGGTTTCAAAAAAATTCGTTTCGTAATGAACAGCGCACCGAAAATAGTCGTTATTGAGCCGGTGGTCGCAAGAAAAGCGCAGGAAAAGCAGGACAAAACGACAACGACAACAGAAAGTGTCAATTGTTAAATAAGTTTTTGGTAGAATCAAACGAACGGAATGTAATTACTGCTGGGTAATTATGTTTGAAATCCGTGAATTATGGTGCCGAAATAAGAGCTTCAATATCAAGCTCAGCAGGAGTTAAAGAAAATATTAAAAAAGGTGGTTTAAGGTGTACAAATGGCGACTGCTATTGACTTCAAAGAAAGCAAAATGAACGATGTGAGTGTAATAAAAATCATAAAATCTTTAAGATTTTTGTTTCCGATTGAATCGGTAATTTTAAACATGAATTCAAAAGCCAGCATCTGCGCTGCAAGATTCAGCACGATTGGTCGACCCTGGGAGTTCGGTGGGGTATTTGAAAGTGCAATCAATTTTCCGCTTTAATGCAATAAAAATTATGATCGGTTTCGTTACACGCCAAGCCGTAAAAAGGAGAGGGGTTCCATCTGATTTCGTTTCCAGTTCTTCGATTTAGAATCGTTTCGGTACAATATGGCGCCGCACACACCGGGACCGTCGGCTGTGATTTGTCCTGCAAAGTGCTTCCTGGCAGCGAAGCCACCAACTGGTAAGCGAGAAAACGGTGTTACACTTGTTGCTTTTACCGCAAATCATCACACACACAAAGGCGTGGAATGGAAAAGGGTTTGGTCGATGGTGTCCCGAGAACTGCTGCTCCGTGTACGTGTGGCTACCGTTAGATCGGAACCGTCCCCCCACGCCGTCGCTTTTCCGGCCATCCCGGACAATGGCGTTATAATCAAACCTTCTGTGGTTACGTGCACTATCGGCACACACTTGCTCGGCTCAGTAGCACCCATCGGTCGGAGACCGATCGAGAAGATGTGGCTGACACAGTTCCGCCCGCTGCTCGTTAGTAGGTTGCAGAATGCGGTACCGCTTGCGAGAAATGGCGTCTCCGCACTGATAGATCGTCGTCATATGCTTCGCATAGCTCGCTCTCTTTGGGCCGTTTTTTTTACGTAATATGCTTCCGTGAGCCTGTGTAAAATCGTGCCAGTTTCATAAGGCTTTACGTAATTGGTATGAATTTTACACGAGATTGCTTTCCTTGCAGACCCTGCAGAACGCAACCGAAGTGCGAAAAGCCACAGTTTTGAGCTATGTTTTCGTGCAGTATTGCGTGTGAGGGAGTTGCGAGAGCAGAGGCAGCCCCATTGGTCTAAATTACATGGCTAATGGGTTTCGGTGTGGTTTTACTGTGGCGCAGCGGTTTTTCGGTGCGAGTATGGTACCGTGCCGCTTGAGGTGTGATTCCATTGAAAACGGTTCAACTACGGTGGACCATTTCGCTGCCGGTAAGACATTCGAGACATTTTTCGATCTACCGAGATTGATTGTGGTTGTCGGGGCGTTCCGGGGCGTGGGAAGGAATCGGGAGGGGAAACCCATCCGAAGAATCGGTTCAGCAGACGCAACAGCGTGTGCGCACGTGTATACAGCCACAACCCATCCGTTCCGACTGGCTGTAGTTTTACAGCCCGGATAATCGAGCACGTGACGAATTAGAGGCACATCTTCTAAGGAAGTTTGTCAATTTATCCGAACAACTAACTCAACACACAGACACACACCGCCGGGTGCGGCTTTGGAAACCTTTGGAGAATGAATATTCATTGGTTCGAACGAATCCATCGTCACCTACGCCAGCGACTGCCGGCCGGCGCTTTCCGCCAAACCGCAAGAATTCGATTACACAAGCCCGATGCCTCGTTGCCGCGTTGTTGTTTGTTGCTCGCGCGTTGAAAGTGGTTGCGAAACAGTGGTTGTGTGCTGTGTAGTGCCGAACGGAGGAAGATAAAGTTCGTAGCTGCTGGTGCTGCTGTTGATGTGAATAAGATGGCAGTCATTGGCAGTAAAACTTTGCCCGTGCCCCAATCGGCGGCGTATTAATTGAGCATTTTTGTAAGCGCACAATCGTATTGTGCCTTTTTGCTGGGGATGGTTGTTCAGGGCAAGAGGAGAGGAAGGGGGATACAGGATCGTATTGATGGTTATCTTATGGCTGTTTTCCCTTTCTTAACTGTCGGGCGTGTTATTGGTTTAGCGCGCGCCCGTCTTGGAATGGGGCGCACGCTCTCGATGTGTGTTATGGGGCAATATGCTAACGGTAATCAAATTGATGAGATTGATCATCGTAAATGAGTCTTTATGAGGCAGGGGTGTAGCTTGGAACTTCTTTTTCTTTGTCTGAAAGGGGATTGTGAATGCGTGTGTCGTACGCCTCGATATGTACGACAACATGTGGCCCATAGTTTGGCAGTTAAGCTCGGTTTTATAGTTTAAGGGGCTTAACTGTAGTCCCATTCCATAGGAGATTGACACTTCGCAAAACAATCCAGTAAAATCCTAATCCTTCAAAAGACTTGTCACAAGCTTGCGGTATGTTTTTCTTCGCTTACAAATTTTCCATTTTCTGTATCGAGCAAGCAAGAGCCTTACAATGGTACCGCGCGGTTGCCCATCGATGATTGCAATGTCTCAGCTTCAATCGAAAATGCACCGACAATCGAGTTACAGTGATCAGCGACTGCAGCAGAAAAGGCACTGATTGAAAGAATCAAAGAGTTTGGCAAGCGGAACACACCCAAAACCCTTTACACAAACAGCGTACAGTGCAAGGGATGGGCAGTAAGGGGGGGAAACCCCGCAGCACGTACCATCGAGGACACTGGAAGTGAAACATTTGAATACAATCCTCTTCACTTTCATGTTTTGTATCGCATCTCATGTCCACGGCGTCGTTTGTGCAGCGTGGAATCCTTGACCGTTGCGCCCGCTGGAAGGAAGTTATGCGCAAGCAAAGGAAAAACGAAAAGAAAAAAATGCCACTCGTTACAGTTGAGTGGCAATCCGGCAAGCTTGAGAGCCGCTCAAACGCAGAAAGCTCGCTGGACCGGGGCGAAATCGAACGGTGGATGGACACGGTCTCGGTGTTCAAAACTGCACTACGTATGCTTGCGGATTTCGCTCGGGAATGCAATCGGGCAAACAGGACACGGGATTCAATGGGGGCTCCGGGGGGACATAACTTCTCATTCAATAGAAAAGTCCAAAATTTGATTTACTTGAGCAAAGATGGAAAGGCAGCTTTTTTGTTGTTGGTTAGGCGTACCGATTTTTTGACGTAGTGGAAAAGTTTTGCCTGCTGGGCGTACAAGTTGGACCCAACATACACCAAAAAAAGAAGCAAAAGTAGTATATAATCTATAGCGCTGTGCTGGTCCACGAGCCAACGAGTCGGTTGGTGGATTGGTGGATCTCTGTAATGGAAGATTGTTGATGGTGAATGGAACTCTTCTGCATACGGGACCGGTTGCATTATTCCTCGGAAGAGTCTGCAAAACCTGAAAAGCTACAAAATCATTTGAATGGTATCCTTGATTAAGCTTTCCAGTTGACCACCATCCCCATACAGATGGGCGGCAAAGGTGGCGAAGGTACGGAACGGAATGAACACAAAGTTTGCATGCGTGCATGCTACTCGTTCCTCGGGAATATGCCTGTAATATAAGGGTTTACGAGGAGGTAAGGTCATTTCTTACAAAGTACCACCAGGTACTGTTGCAAACTTGCGACTGAAATAACCTCAGCAAGGAACGCCGTAAAACGTGCTGAGCTTACGGACCCGTAAAGTTTCGTCGTTTAAAACCTGTCATTTGATAAAGTTCCACAAAACGTCAATTAGACCATTAAGCAACAGTGGTGTTCCCGGAAGGCGACTACCTACAATCAGAAAAATACTTCATTCCCCCCTCCCCTCTAAAAGCAGCACATTACCGGGAGCCGGTGAAAAATAAACTTTTGCTACAAAAGGTTTTTGGGGAAAGGTGGTGGTGCCTTTTTTTTGGTTTTTGTTCAGCCTGAGGTTTTGCGGTGAAAATTGAAGGTGTGCGATTTCACCGTACCACCCCCCTCGCTACAACCGGGTGGGAAAAGTTTCCTAATTAAAAGAAAACAGTTTCGGATCGGAGTGGCAATGAAAAAAAGAAACCCCATCGACACGAACGTTTTGCCACACGTCACTGTTTTTCCGAAGAAACTCAGGTGGGAAAGTATCTTCGGCGGCCGCGTGTCTCTCTATCCTGGTCAAATTGCTGACACTTTGCCGTCTTTAATCGCACCAAGAGCTTGCAAAACGCACGCCATGTCGCTGGCTTTTCTAAATCAAGCCGATTTCCCGGGAAAGCTTCTTTGCGGTGCCTTTTGCGGTGTGTTAAGTTGTCGCTCGCTTGGAAATCACTTTTCGATTGACACTTTTTCCTGTCGCTTTTCCTGCTTTGCTGCCGCCGGCGGATGGATAGTGCGTTCGAACGAATCGCATGCGAATCGATAGCAATGATACGACTTTAATGAGAAAAGTTTTGTCTTTCAGTGTGTTTTATTCTCCTGCGCTCCACCACTAGCTGAGCTGTTTCCTTTTTCATCGCCGTGTACGCGCTGACGCTCGGTACCCGTGATTGATTGGGTGGATCGATGTCGGGTACTTATAATTTACCGGAATCCTCACCGGATATCCTCTGCTCCGACCGATGCAATGCCATTCCGGTAGTGCGCTCTGCCCCGGGACTATCCAGTCATTTATCGCTGTCAGCGTACTGGCTACAGAAGTGTCTGTCTGCGAAGTGTGGGTACGACAAGATACGACGCTGTGTGGTCAGGCGATTGGTTGAGTGTTGGATACTCGTTGCGCTTTTCCGGTGCTCCCACTTGCAGAAGAGAAAGTTTCCCATTAAAACACGATTATGGAGGCTTGATATCGGTTCGTGGAATGTGCGGACAAATTATGCAAATGCCCGCACCACCCGGGTCCACCTATGCACGAGCTTGTTTAATTTGTGTAAAACAGTGTCTGAGCTGCAGTGTCTGTGCTAGAAGAAGGGGCTTCTCGGGATATGTGAAGTACGGTGCTAGTCGGTGCATTTACGAGCTAATGAATGCTAAAGCGGACAGTGGGATGTTCACTGTCATTGTGCGCTTGTTAAGAACTCGGACTACATCGTGTGTGTGTGTGTTTTTTTTCTCCTGAAAGCAAACCTCATTAAGTTCGTTAACAAGTAGCAGTAGAAAGAAGCAATCATTTCACTGTAAAACACTCATACGATTCTTTGAAAGCTTAACAACATTGCACCTGCAGATAGAAAAGTGCTTTCGCCGTAGAATTTTCTGTTTTGTGCAATGTAGATTGCATACTTTTAGGAGGAATTCGTCGCCAGGGGCTGCACAGTTGCGCTTAACAGTGTTGTATTTTTAGCATCTTTCCAATAGCTTGTTTGTTGACAGTGTGGTAACGTGGAGGTTCTCATCGCCTAGTAGTTTGCAAAAGGGGCTTTATGTTTAGCTGTTCGTTTAATTTGTTCCATGTTGTGCCAGATTTAGCGCTTCCTTTCCGAGTGTGGCTGCCACATGGTTTCCGGCAAGAAGCTCTCCTATCATTAGCCTAGTTAGTGTGGTGATAGGGGAAAAACGGTTGCACAAAAGCGTTCCGGTTGGGTTTTACATTAGACGCAGCCTACGCAACAAAAACCAACATACCAACCCCGTCCCCGATTGAGTTTCGTTAACGAAGAAGCATCGCTGGAAGGATGCATAAAATATGGCGCTGTTGTTCAGACAGCAGGTGCACTTCTGCTTCGCCTGGTTGGTGCGCCTTGCTCGAAGGTACAGGAGGAGAGGAAGGGAAGGAGACAGGGCGAGTATATCTTCCCGTACCCGACCACCCAGGTGATGGTATCGAATTAGCGCGTCCACGTGCTGAAACTTGAGCAGGAAAAAGAACATTAAAATACAAATTGAATAGATAACAGGCGGTGGCGGCATCGTGCCACCTGGGCAAGGGGTGAGTCTTCCGAGCGCGGGCAGGCAGAGCACGACTTACGCCCCCCCCCACGTTCACGGCAAAGTGTTTGGGTGGTAGAAAATTAAAATTTAAAACATGCCCTGACTGAAAGTAATTAAAAATGTGCCTCCATTTTGTCAGTCGGGCTGGGGTCGGAACGGGTTTCGAATCCTCGTCGGTACGTTTCGTGTTTGCGGCAAAAAAGCTGTTCGGCCAGGTACGGTGGCAAAGCCATTTCCACCCATACCGTTGGGCGGTACCGGGCGGACCCTCCCTCTGTCCGCATTTCCAGCCCCGTTTTTCGTTTGGGATCGGCCCCGTCCACCCATCTTTTCCCAGGGTGTGATTTGTGTAACGAGCTTAACGAATGGCAAAATGGCGATGAAATACCTCTGCCACCTTCGAAGGCAGCCTGACTTGTGTGTCCACAGGATCGCGCTTAATTACGGCTCCCGGAGCTTCCATGCCACAGAACGGAGCAAGGGGAGAGGAGGATGGCTGTAGGAATGCAATATTGTCCGTTCGTAAGTAAAAGAAAAGGTGAAGAGAAATGTTGCGCTGGTGGAACAACATTGTGCGGCAGAAAGGTGTAGCGCATTTGTCTACGTCTTCCGGGCAATACAGCTGTAACTGTCGCTCCATGGCATGGCCTGGGTGTCTTATTGCTCACGCGGTGTTAACGCGCTTTTCGGTTGGGCCTCCCAACCACCAAACCAAACACGACAAATGGGGCAACAGCAGCACGGTTTGCAAATCGCGGCGCTGGGAATGTGTATTCGTACAGGGCGGCGTAGATTTTTATTGCACCAAACCCAAAAGTGATGACGGGTCATAAATTTCGTAATGAAGAGATTAGCCGGCACAGCTCGTTGTTTATGTTTCTTGCTTCTTGTGCGTGCCATTATGCCATGGCATTGATGAAAGCATTTGTTGCGCGGGAGCACTCACCACAGTTTACCACGTTGCCCATGGATAGTTTATTTCCCTTTTAAGCTATACAATGGCTCTGCTAAACTCTTCCATTTCATTTAAGCTCATCATTTTACAATCATTCTCCATTATTCCGGCTATTCTACGCCGAAGTAAAGAGTGACTTTGTTCGCGAATAATCGAAGATCCGTTAATACAATCTGCGTGATGGAAACGGTGTGTATCGCTTACAGTACGCTCATGGCGATCCGCGTGCATTTTCCCGTGTTTAAACTGCTGCTTCGGGTGGATTTAAGTAGATCATGCATACTTCATTAGTCCGTTTAGTGTAAAAGTGTGCTTAGTGTGCTGCGTCGTTACGTATTTCGATGACAGCCCCTACGTTCCTGCGCTGCTGGGCTGCAGCAAACACAATGATTCCGCCCGAGTTTGTGCAGCAGGAGCACACCCAACACATTGGCCCGGCCATACCAACACACACACACATACAAAGGGAAACATGATGGTGGTTTCATCGATACCGAAACGACCATTAGGTGGTGTGAGCTTTCCCGCAATGCCACGTAGTACACGCTGTTATGTTCCCGCTCGGTGGCATTTTCCTAATCTGCCGTTATGCAACTCGAACGGTGTGGGAATTCGGGACGGTGATAATGGAGAAGTTTAAAGTCCAATGAGGGCAAAATAGATAGAATGGTCTCGTCCCCCCCCCCCCTGCTGCTGTTACTACGTACGTGAGGGGGGAAAGTGTGACCGTGTGCGGAGATGGGAGCTGTAAATTGATTGTCACGCTGTTCACGGGAGCTGCACGAGTTTCAACTTAATTTGAGCTAAACTTTCCAAAACCCGGGCTACACCTCTCTCCCGGGATGGATTCATCGGATCGGAAAAGTGGCACTTTAAGTTCTCCCACTGTGCCGTCAACCCTGTGTCCTGCGTTTTTCGCTTGTAACGTATCGGAAAATGGAGCGAGAGTCGAGGCGATCATGGGACGGCGCTGGTCGATGGACGCTGGGAGAGGAAGTTTCTCCAAGTTTTCCACCATTCAATCTCTTTCGAATCCTTTCAAATCGTAACAAGAGAGAGAGAGAGAGAGAGGGGCGATTGATAGCAGGGAAATGGAGCGAAGAGGACCGATGGCAAAGCGCATTTGACAATTTCCTTTCGGTCGTGGTAAGCTTATCCATTTGCACCGTGCCCTCGCTGCGTCGCTTTCGCTTGTGACAGTTGTCAAAAGTTTGTCCTTACCACAAAATAGTTAATCCGCTGGCATTTAACGAATTGATCCTGCTGTCGGGTTTTTGTTTCCCCGGCTTGCACTTGCACGATTGGTTTTGCAGTGTTCGGTGTTTTTTTTTGTTTTTGGCTTGTGCCAGTGTGCTTCCCGGTGCATTCGGATTGTTTTTCAACAAATTCCCGGAAGTGAATCTTCGAGATGGATGAGGATTCTTTTGTTGGTTCAGCTTTTTTTGTGTGTATTTAAAGTACACTTCCTGACAAGCGCACCGTGTTGTGGTTATGGTAAGGATGGCTGTTAGTTTTTGTGTGCCTTTTTTCATCATTTTTATTTCACGCTTTTTTATGGTGGAGCCACCAGCCCACGGTGCACTTGTTGTGTCGTGCGCAACCGTGAGCCCTTGGAAACGACGGCTAGAAAAGAAGGACTGGAGGAGCGCGACCGAAGGACAAGTTGAGCTTCTTACATGGTCCCGGCAAGTGAAAGACACTGTTGCCATTATCCTTGGGCCAGGGAGACGCGTCAAGGTTTCCGAAGGCCTTTGCGTGACGTTTCTGTAAGGGCGATTATCGGCGGAGTCTATTTTCTGGTTGAGCAAATTTTTATGCCACCACTATCACCTTAGCTAAGAGCGAAACAATGTTTACGTACGTCGATGGAGAGGTGTGAAGGCGTGCATTTGTGTGTGTGTGTGTTTGGGTCGTTACACGTGGGAAAGATTTTTCATTTCGTCCCAAAAAAGTATAAAGTATGTGAAATTGGTTTTCCTCTTTCTAAAGCAAAGCACTGGCTGTACAAAAAGTGCAATGAATTTGTTTCAAACATTTTTCGAAAAATGATCAAATAAACAACCCTAATGCTTTACGCGTGGCCTTCCATTTTCCCATCCCCCTTCACGTGGCTGAGCTATGAGCTTGAGCTTTTGATGAAGCTTTTTGAGCCACGTGCCTGATTATAAGATTACGTGCGGTGGGACAACTGCTGGAGCGTCTTTTATGGAAAAGTTTGATTTATTTACAACGCTCACGGATGGCGCCCTCTGCTTCGCCGGCCGATATGAGTGCAGAAGATAAACTTCAATCAAGATTATTCAATAAGAACAAAGTTAGTCTTGCATGCTTCCCAAGCTCATATCTTAGGAGTGGTAGGGAGGTAAGAGGTTGGTTTGCCGTCCCGATGGAATTCTTTTCGTTTCACTGTCTTGACAGCAGAAGCTTTCTTTTTTACTTTCCAAATGAAATGAAGTGAACCTTGTGGCTTTCAGACAGGCTTTTTTTTGTTGGTGAGCGTTAGTCTGCTTAGCGAACCAGAGTGTTACGTACACAATTTCTTCGGTAATTTTCGGCCCTTAAAACCCCTTTCTTTCCATTCATTCCCCTTATCGCCACTTTCACCCGCTTGGGAGACAAATTTTGTCTCATATTCATGTTCGCTCAGCCGATGATGAGCCGTAGCTTGGCTTATGCTGGTGGTGCAGTGGCCGCGGTTAAAACTAAAAAAAATAAACGCGTTTAGCACAAGTACAAGTATGAGTTAAGGGGTGGGGTGGGGGGGGTGGTTTCATACAGTCTCCAACCGAGCGTCAGATTGGCTGCGATATGCGATACACAAGGGAATGAAGCCAGCAGGGCCGAAAGAAAAGCAGCCCAGCCGGCAAGCGAACGAACCCTGAGCAATGGGTAGCAATGTGGCGATAGTTTTTTAGACGCCGTTCCCTGGAGGATGGCCACTGCGACACGGCTCTTCTTGGGAAGCAGTGCTGGAAGGCGGCTGTGCGGCTGCGACCGTTCTTTTGATAAAAATCGTCTAAAGTTTTTCAATTCATTACGTGTTATCTTGCCTCTTTTAGTCGTTTTTGTTGTTGTTGCTGTTGGCGTCTGGTAGCTTGGTACGTGTAATGTTGTGTAAGGTAATATGAACCATGTTTGCATCGGTTGGTGTAGATTGAGACGTAGGCAAGTGGGTAAAGCGAAAGAGAAAGTAAAACATATTAAGCTAAGCATATTAGTAGCATAGTTATCTGCGCTCTCACCCAACACACACGGCACAGGGAATGAAGTGATTGCTGCAAAATGATAAGAACGATCGAGATTTGGCATCGAGTGTGAAGGTGAGTATGAAGTGAACACATGCTAAGGTAGGAGGTAGTGCAGCGAGTTTATAAACGCCTCGTACAATATCACAAACCATAGCTGAAAAATGGCTCTTCCCCATGAAACTCATCCATTACATCGATCGCTCTGCTGCGAGTGTGATCCAACTCGTCCCAGCAAACCATCCGAGCCAGCTGGCCGCGAGTACCAAAGTTTCCCTTGTTTTGCTAATAACGCCAACAACCATTTAAACAAATGTCTGATTAAGCATAAAAAGCATCCACAACAAAACCACAACCATTCCATTCCCGCACACTCACGACTCTTGGGCGCAACTTTTTACCGATAAAAAGGAACGAGTCGAAACCGTTTAGCGCTGCCAGTTGTCGAAGGGCGGCCGTGCTGATACGCCGATAGGGTGAAAGGAAATGTTGCGCTCGAATGAAAGCCAAGGGAGGCTGTGCGGCAAAGCGAGCGAGCAAGTGGCGCATCAAAGTCGAAAGAAAGTTGGCTTCGCACAATGGCGAGAAGAAGAATCTCATTTCCGCTTTCTCGGGTATGGCCACAAAGGCGGAACTACAAAGGCGGCTGTTTGTTTCGATCGGATCGGCGGTTGGTTGAACGGATGGATGGAGCCGGATGGTTTCTTTTTAGCTTCCCCACATTCTTCAGATATTGACGTGTGTGTGTTTGTTTGTTGGTTCGTTCTGCCACTGGCACTGTGTAGAGTGTAGTCAGCCGGAACGCATAACCTTGGCGAGTTGAGTTGGAAGTTGAATTTCGAAGATAGTTTACGACAGCTGGCGAGAGTATCGAGTGCGCTGAGTTGACTTAAGTAGCGTCGTTGGCGCGTGTTGTGGCAGTCGTTTCCATGTCTGGTCACGGCTCTACGGATTATTATGCTCGGCTGGATTGTTGTACTGGATGGAGACACGCGGCATATGCGCTGGGGGCTGGTGATGATTATACGGGAAGCTTTATTTTATTAACTTTCTTTCATTGTCGGTTTTTCGTATTTTTCTACACCAAAAGAGAGCCATTTTATGAGCGATTTCTTAACCCATGTCTTCTGAGTTAAATCCTCCGGTAAATTTACAATTTTGATACCAAATGCCAATTGTACCTTGCTTACAAGGCAAACGACCTTTGCAAATGTACTACTAAGTATGCAAGATAGAACACACAATAGACGATGTTTGTGAAAAGGTCTCATTCATCTGTTTATTCTTAGTTGAATGATATTAGACAGGGGAACACGCCATAGCATTAGCGTAACTTTAGTTCAAATCGAAAATGAAAGAGTGAGTTTTAATGCAATCGATTGTGCCAAGAACGAAGGGTAGGAAGTAACTGTGGGAAGTAAATCGATTTCTATTAAGGCAAACTTCCAGTTGACAAAAGCCCAACCCAAACTCCTTCTTTATGGGATGAGTTCGTCTGATTAAAACCTCCGTTTCGTTCGTTCGAAGCAACCCACAATCAGTTGCGAATGGGACTGTTCAGTTTTGCTTCGAGTTTGCGCTTCTACGGTCGACTTTGAACGACGTTCGCTACACGGCCCAGACTAGACCAGCGAGGTTTTGGGCGAGTGTGCTGCAATTCCCTAATTTAACCATTTTTACGATTTCACTCCCCCACTAACAAGGCGAGTTTTACGAGCTTTAAGAAAACTTCTGCTCGGCATGCGGCCCGTCCCCCTTGGGAGCATTCGCACCGCAACCTCACCGTTCGCACCGGGGAAGCGATCTTTTTGATGAACATGAAATTAGTCGATTAATCTTGGCAATCTTCTTCGAGCATTATTACCATGGATGGGAAACAGCTTTACGGAAAACTCCAACCGATCTGGTCCCGTTCCCTTCGTTGTCTCCTCCTAGAGAGTGTGCGGGTTTTAGACAGCTGGTGGATTCGAGAGCCAGCCTAAGCTGGCCGGACCGAAACGAACATCGCTCGGATCATTGGGTGCATTGCTTATGACAATGAGATCGTAAAAATTCATCCCTCGGCCAGGGTGTCGTGTCGGGTGCGGACTATTTTACGCTTCTAGCCTTTGGCTTTCCGGCCACCCAGGCTACCCGGGCGTCTCAGTGATAGGAAGCGAAAACCGATATTCTAAAGCTGTTATTTCTAAGCACAGGCCACGGTTGGGGAAGAAATCGCTGCAAGCTGTACGGTACCGGAAGGGCCCGAGCGGAAATGCCTTTGTTTGTCACAGCCATTCTCCGCTTTCCCATTCCCCCGCCGCACAGGCCATAATCTGGGCTCGATGAGGTGAGGCTCATCGCGATCATCATCGACCGTCCTTACCGGTAGCGAGACCGTGAAGTGCCATCTGCAGCCATGGAAGCAGCAAACACGGATACACATGCATTATTTATGACCTTGCGAGCATTGGAAAATTTTATGCTAATACAAACACACACACACACACACACACACACATGCAAAGGTGGTGGATTCCTTGCCTTGGAAGCTTACTGTACTGGAGATGTCATGCAAGAGACGGTGAAAGGCTGGCAGCTATCAAACGATCGTTTGCCATCGAGACGACCGGGTTTGGTGATATTATACTCTTTACCCTATACAATCCCGTTTTCCTCTACCAACACTCGTAGTGGGGTGTGCTTACGGGCACATTGTACGATACCATATCCGGTGAAAGGTAAATTTTCCATCCCGAGCGCAATGAGTATTGATTTCAGCTTCACTTTGACCGGTGCAGGGTGGAGGACGTTTTCCTCCCGCTTCAACGCTGGCTAGGAGAATGAAAAGAAAGCATTCCTGCATATTTGTAATGTGTACCATCTTTAGCTGCCAGTATTGAGCGCTTTTGTCTTACGGTGTATGCACGTTCCCGTGTGCAGCTTAGAGGAAGGGCAATTTTTCCTAGCAGCAAAGCCATTGTTGCTACAATACGACCAACGGGATGCTTTGTTCCGGTGCTTTCTGCAGGCAGTTGGGCGGTCCCGTTTAATATAGTGTGCGATGTTACCAATCAAAGAGATGTGTCTCCGATGTAGTAAGGTAGACATGTGCAAAAGCTGCCCAAGAAATGCACTTACTATGCCGGAAAGAATATTTTGAACACTTGTGGGTGGGTATGGATTGATTCGTTCTTGTTCGAACGTTAAATTTATCGGTATTGATGAATGCTAAATGAGTTGAGGTGAATAAAATAAAACGCTAAACAGCAGGATGTAATACATATTTATGTTGTATTGCATGGAAAGTTGGTAAAGTAAATGCCAATGAAAACATGCTACACATTCACATTCTAACATTTTGAAGGGTACAGTACCTGATCACAATTGCACGAAATTATTCCGCTTTGCAATCATAGTTCAAGCAATACGGACTTTTTAGACCGTTCCTCCTGAATAAAAAACAATCATAGTTCGCGTTTGTGAAGTTAATTCTCACATCACTCTTTGATGATGTTCTCTGATCTCTGAGAACTTATGTTCTCAAGCACATCTTTTCCGTTTGCTAGTGAAGATTTCCTGTTTTATCAACTATCAATGCAACTGTTTCATTATTATTATAACGCGCTCGGGCAATGTGAAGAGTTGTAGTGTGGTTCTAAGGCACAACGACAGCACGAGCCGGTGTTTTGTCATGTGTCGATCACGACTGCTGACAGATGATATGATGATGCAATTCTCTTGTAATATAAAAGCGATAAAGTCGTTCTTTTAGATGTGAAATGACTTCATCACCAGCGAAGTCATTAATATGATTCATAATAAACGTTAGTTGCTGTTGCAGTTTTTAAGAAGGAGTGCCACAAAGCTTGACGTTTTGAGTATATGGTGTGGGCTAAGTTGTATTGAAAACAAAGTAATAATAATTTTTATAATCAATAAGAGAACACATTGCGGAGTTTATCGCGGAGTTAATAATTATTTAAAAATAATTATTATTACCATTTTAAAACATTAAATTAGCAGTCAGCATAATGAAAATATATCATCTTAATTAACAAAGCATCATATTAATCATTAACTAAGGAAATATGCCGTTAGTCCAACCAATGTAGCAATTTTGAACGCAACGTGTGTGAAAATCTTTTGCAAGAGTGCAAGAGCATAAGGGTGGCCTACCATCTTCAAAGTGAGCTTGTCCAAAACCTCTCCTCTTTAAATCGAGAAGATTTGCGCAACACTCTCGACTCAGATTGAGGGATCTTCTGCACTTTGTTAGCAAACGCAGCATTAACTAATCTTTTGGCAAATTGGCGGTCTGTTTGCCACAAAGTTTCCTGCTTAATCGAGTTATTTACGTGAAGCGTGATTTCAAAGTTTTTTCCAGTGTCCCTAAAAACGATAAGAGAGGTATTAAAAAGAAAGCACTATCAGCAGGAGCAATACGATGTTATAACATAACATACATTGCAATATATTTTACATCATCCCGGAGCATCAACCACCTTTAACAGTAAGAGATAAACAAATGTTTAGAAAAATAGATTGTAGAAATATATGCTGCTGATGACTTTCTCTCATTTGGTGAAAGTATGCTGCAATAAAAATCATCTTTTTATCGAACAGTTAAGAATTCTAAAGATTGCATCACCATTCAAATGAAAATATAGTAAAAAATGTTGAGATTTTAGATATGTTTACAGCCAGGTACGAATATTTTGTATTCTATTGATGCAGCCTTGTGACCTTTGAAATGAAAATTATTTTAGCACAGATAGTTTAAGATCAAGTTTAGACAACTAAGTATTTAACTAATGAAATTAAAACAGTCGAGTAATATGAGCAGGGCATTTGTAGATTTGAAATGACATGCATCTTTAGTGAATCGAATATAACTTTTTTAAGACAAAAAAAACAGCATTTTCCAAATCACTTCAACATTGGAACTGGCTAATTTCAAGTCTGGAAAATAAGCTCAAAACAAATTATTTTGTTTTTAAAATTGTTACACTATTTTTCAATTTTGATATAGGCCATTTGTATCTGTAATTTTGGCAGGCTGTCGCCACTTGTTCAAAGATTTATGTATTGCTTTTCAATGGTAGGGATTTAGTTGTAGGATTTTGATACAATATTATGAAAGATAAGCTGGCTGTGGACCCCAATCGATTCTTCGAGATGAAAATATGAAATCAATCGTAAGTGTGTAATTTAAAAAAAAATGTAGTAGATTACAATGAATACTTACCATTTCCGATTTATAATATATTGAATAAACTTAAAAACTGGATGTTCTAAATTGCATGCGTAGCCAAACCTAAGAGCAATGTCTATGCGCCTAGATTCGTCGTAGATTTTCTGCAGTCGAGAGAAAATTAAATGTCGATGTGTCTTATTAAGTCTTATTTATCTAACTAATCTAAGTTTGCATTTAAAAATATGAACATTGAGTTGTAGATTTATCAAGGGTGCATCGTAACCTGTACTAATGAAATGTTACGAATTTCCGCTGAATTTCGATATGATACTGTAGTACGACAACCGTTCCAACATACTCCAGCTGCGACCCATTCATGTTTTCTGGACCGACATGACGCAAAAGCTCTAAGCCAACAATCTTGCCTCGAAACATGACGAAGAACGTTCATTTTTTTCAATGCAAACTTTATACTATACAATACAAACCATAACGTCTACAATTGCAGAAGCCGATATTAGGTTAGCCAAGGAAATTGGCACTATGATCAGAAAACTTCCAACGGTCAGTACAGAAAACCAGCTGTCAAGTCTCTTGTCTGCCAATTAAGGTCAAGCAGTGTGTTGGCAATAGATATTGACGCTAATGTCGTATTTGTCATGCTTTCAGTACTATTAGACGCCAAAGACTTTATTTCAAAGTTTAAAAATACAGCTTGAACGTAAAATACGTACGCAAATACTATAAATATGTATGCGTGATTCAAAATGTAGAGTATAATTTTCCCCATAACAATTTCTAGTGCATAAATGTTCTTAGCCGACCACTTCCAGCTGGCAAAGAATCGTTTTGCGTTGATTCCCGCGAGAAGAATGCAACAGATCAGCTGGTTCAATTGGTTGTATGCAATAAATGTAAAATACATCAAACTTAGTATCATCACTATTTCTATCAACATTGTGATTGACTTTTTCGGCAATAATCGGAAAAGATGTTTGCGACTTGTATCGCAAAAGTACTTGAAGTAACCGAAGTTCAGAACGAATTCGAATACAAAGAGACCAAACAGGAAAATAAATTCACACAAGATAAACCAGCTAGAATTGTTCAAAACGAACATTAACATAAACGGAACTAGTCTTATGCATCTAAAAAAACACACAAATGGCGTTACTGGTGGGTCCCGAATGTAAAGTAAGGTAGATATCACTGGATGTTCAATAAGCTGCTGACGTATTTTTTCCTCGGAATGTGAAATATTGCACACATTGGTGAACTCCATCAATGCAGGTCGCATGCTTTTATAGGATATATCTTGTGTTGAGTGTGTAAAGTATTGCTCGTTTCCCTCGTGCTTGGGGGGAGCAAAGTTGCTCAACATGACGTAAACAATAGGTGAGTTTGCACCATGCTCATCCGCTATCCTGGGACTAGTGTAGACACAGGAATCAAAGTGTCGCACCAGCACCATTGGGTCAATTTGGCTAATCGTGTAAACGCCAAATATGTCCCTTCCACCTATGTAAGCACCTTTCTGAAGGAGCAGCTCCTGCACGTGCTTCAGTTTCAAGGTGGCCGCATAGTGCAAAGCAGTATAATCCCAACCATCTCTTTCGTCGATGTCGAATTGAGGATAGGTCAGGCATAGCTTTAAGCATTTGAAAAACCGACACTCGGGATCCGATCCAGTTACACGCTGTACCAAAAACGACAGCCATGTTTTCTTGGTTATCCGGGACTCTATTCCAGCCGCTGGGAGTATTTGGAATATATATTCCAATATTTCAAAGCATCCGCGTTCAAAACAAATGGCAAGTACTTTCTTGGATATGTATGGTGAGGTTTGTGGGCTTGCGTGCGATTCAATGATTTGTTTAGCCCTCTCCAAGTTGCCACAGGTGATGGCATTCTCTAATAACATGTGGTTATCCACAGTCTCAGTCTCAGTCTCAGGTAAGCCACTTGCAGTCACCGTTACGAAGGGTTCAATTCCTTGCATAAACTCAGCCAGGATCTCGGTTTCCTGCTTCCGTCTTGCTAAACGTTTCTCTAGGTTAGCTGTATCTATAGTGGCCCCGTGTTTGTGTAACAATTTTATGCATTCAATACTTTTGGCGAAGGTATCGACGGAGAGTTCGTCAGCGTGTGATGGACATATAAAATCAATTGCGCTATTGCCATCATCGGACAGTTGATTAACGTTGACTTCGTGCCGTATTAGCAGTAACTTCAAATTGTTGATGTCTCGTGATTTTGCTGCTAGATGTATCGGGTACTCCCCTCGGCAGGATTTCTGTAAGATACTCATACTATGATTTTTTCTTTTCATTCTGTTCAATCATTAAGTTGTTCCACATTGAGCGCGATTGCAAAATTGCCATGCTGTCAGTCCTATGAGTTGGTTGCAAAACTGTCATAATCATTTTCGGATATGAATCGGTGCAATCGAAGCGCAAGCGTTTCTTCAAATATGCAACACCGTTTTCCGTCAAGATCTGCCTGTACCACTAGTGGACTTGGCTTTCAGTGAAATACTGATTCCATGCAATCGCAACTCCGCTGTGATCTCGCTCAAAGTGGAACGTACTATACACCAACACTGACCTGATGAGCGAGAGCACCATTATCTAGACACTCTTTGATGAAGTTTTCACTGTTTGGTTGGGTTAAAACAATCTCAAACACCGATTGTACGACTGTCGCCAGGATGGTTTGTAATTGTGGATCATTTTTTAGCGTATTAAGAATCCATTGGAACGAAAACAAGTCTTGATTTTCAAAACAGTTTTTCAACATCCTCTAAATAAACATAAATCATCAATAGAATCACATTCTACAATATATTGCAAATGACTAACTACTTGGAATATTTGTAATTGTTGAGCCATATTTTGCAGCCACGAAGCACATAGAAATTTCACTTGTTTAGAAAAGAATGTTTGCAACTGACTGGACGGTGGAAGGCACTAAACTAGTTGAATTTCAAATTCGACTGGCTAATTATGCCATCGTTCGCTTACTCTGTAGTTCTTGCAAAGAGAGTATAAATAGCAAGTTGTTATCAGCCATAAAGTAAGTAACTGCCATGAGAGTCTTATCAATTTAGTGAATAACGTTTCAACGCTGATCCGATGAAACAAACGCGACACAAAAACCTCAATAAAGATTTTTTAGCAGAATGCAAATGTTTGCAATTGTATCATACATAGTTAAGGAATGTAATCATAACCTCCATGACATTTAGCGAAATTTTGGTTACAAAAATCGCCCCCTTCCCTTCCAAAGTAAAAAAAATCCCTTTTGGTGGGTATTCCCCACCAGTTGAAAACCGCTGGCCTAGGGCCTACCACAGTTGTTGCGTGAAATACGAAGAATTTAATGATAAGATTGAAGTGACTCACTCATTCTGAGCTAGCATTTGCATTTTTGAAAGCGATCTTAATGTCATTGAAAACACTTGATTTACATTTTGGTACATATTTATTACTTAACTTAACTTACTTAATTTATGAGATGAGATTGGAGGTTGGAGGAGAGGTCTTACAAGCCACCTTTACCAAAATACCTACGCACCGTAAGGACAACAACAAGAAGTATCGCATTGATTCAGACCAATTGATTCCGATCCACACAAGGAACAAGGACTTACACTTCGATGCTCGGAACTCTTTCGTGGGATGGACGTATCTATACTGCGTTCATGGTGCTTTATGCGATGCAACAGAGAGTGATCGGATGGTGTCCGTTCAACGATATATTTGACGATAGGATATTTGAGGATTCTTCAACCTGAGCATTATCAATGTGCACAGTCTGCACCTTGGGAGCACCAATGCCTAAAAGGGGTACTTCTAAACGCAGCTGGATAGGGAGTACGACCGCTGCCCGAAACACGGTGTGAAGATCGTCACCGGAAACCTTAATGCACAGGTCATACGGTTCCCGATGAAATGCATCAGATGATCGTGAGGATTTGGGTACAGGAAGAACTGCCGGAGGAGTGGAAGCTGAGTGTCACTCACCATAGACTGGGTTCAAAAGGTTGGCAGGCTGGATTGCTCGAACTATCGAGCCATTGCAGTCCTTAATGCCACCTGCAAGAGCCTGTCCCAGATCCTGTTCTGCAGAATTGCGCCACTTGCTACAAATTTCGTTGGCAGCTACCAAGCTGGGTTTGTTGAAGGCAAATCCACCACCGATCAAAATTTTATTCTACGGCAGATCCTCCAGAAGAGCGGACAGCAAAAGATCCTTATGCACCACCTGTTCATCGACTTCAAGGCAGCCTACGACACCATAGACCACAAACAGCAATGGAACATCATGCCGCGGCTCCACATTCGTAGGAAGTTGATCCGGCTGTTTGAGGTCACCATGAACGGGGTGCATCGTGAACAGGGTGAATCGTTCGAATCTCACCAGACCCTGTGGGGTCTGAGGCAAGGTGACGGATTCTCCAGCCTGCTCTTCAATATCACACTGGAAGGTGTCTTTCGAAGCGCGGGGCTAGACAACGACATCCGTGGCACGATCCTCTACCGGTCTCTCCAATGTATTGGATGAGATCGAGAAGACTTCGAGGCCGCACGAAATGTGAGATGTCCTCTATGACCACGAGTCATGAACCATTCGAGCGGAGGATGCAAACGCGCTAGGTTTGTTTGAGCGACGCATTAGCTGGAGTTTGTGAGGAATAGGATGAATCAAGAGCTTCCTGAGCTCAGTGCAGCGTACAGCTCTGTACGGCGAACTAAGCATCCTTACGGTGGCAAAGTTTAGCAGGATACTATGTGTTATGTTTGAAACGTTTCTTTATTTATAAAACAATTTTCGACAGTTGGACAGTTGACGCTCCCGAACACCTTTACCCGGTACTGTTCCGTGGTAGCAGACGGTTTTTAAGCGTTACACAACGGCCAAATACCTCGCGGTCAGCTTGGCCGTTGGGCCCGGAACACTTATGGATTACTTAGATTATTATCACCACGTTATATGCTATCCTAGACTAAGCAGAGTTACCCTAGTTCTAGACAATTCTTCAATATTTAGGAATTTGTTCAACCGGGTTGTTTCTTCTTTGGTGATTTTTTAAATAAAGTCTATCGTACTTATCACAAACATATCCGTACAGGCCAGAGACTGAACTGTGAACTGTAAACTTTGCTTGTAGTTTAACTGAACTGTTTTTAATCAACCAGCACAACAACAACAAAACAATCCTCATGTGATTTCATCAGCAAACGCAGCATCTATTAATAATTTGGTAAATTTGTCGTCTGCTTTCCATAAAATTTCCGGCTTCTCGGCTTCGTCGTTTACTCTGTGAAGTTCTATTTCATGGTTTCGTCCAGTGTACCTAACAAAAAATGAGAAAAGTATTAAAAACCAGTACTGTACTACTGACAGGAACACGCACGGCACGTGAAACATACATTGCAATGTATTGGACATTATTGCGGTTCCTGAGCGAGAAACACCTGCAATATGAATGCGTAGAAATAGGTTAAATAAACAATCAACAAAAGTCAATTATTTTGTGTGGGTTAGTTACAGTTTAGCTTTTGAAGATTTACTACTGATAGTGTTCACTGCTCTATTTGATCGCCACCAACTCAGCCGAGAGCTCCTCCACCTTTAAAATGAAAAGACAATGATATGTTTGACGAGATAGGCTTTGGAGGTTTAAGGTGGAATCTTACTTTTCTTTCACATATTTTGACATTCCTCTCCATAGCTCAACGGCCGGATGCTCTGGCACAAAAGCGTTGCTAATCCTGAGAGCGATTTTTACACACCTCGATCGAGCGGTGAGTTCCTGCAATCAACATGCAAGGAATTGTAATATGTTGTGTTCAGAAATCCATCCATCCTACCCATCTACCATACCGTTACTTACCGAAACATCTGTAATTGCTAAAGCAGTTATTATGTTCGCCAAAGCAATTGGCACTAAAATAAGAAAACTTACAAAACCAACTCGATAAAATGGCAAGTCTATGTTCTTATCCAACACAATTATCTTTCCTGTTAGGAATGAAAAGTAACCAAACGCAAATTAGCTATTGGACGCAACAAGTAACAAGCATACTAACAGGAACAAGGAATGAAGGAGTCTTACCATCAAACATCGCCAGTTGGTCGATCAATTTCGCGGTTTTGGATATTGACTCAATGGTCGTATTACTCGTATTAGTCGAACTAGCAGTGTTGTTCGGCAGTACAAACGTTTGCCCAAAGTTTGAGTCGTGCACGTAAACGGAGAGCGCAAATATTCCAAATATTAACGAACATATAAAAAAGTTGCATATAATCTTCGTCACAACTATGTCTAGTGAATGGATTTTCTCAGCTAAACAGTCCCAGCTGGCAATGAATCGTTTAGTAGCGAATCCTGCAAGTAGGATGCAACAGCTCAGCTGATTGACCTTGCTGTATTCCAAAGATGTGAAATATATTAAACACGCTATCAAAACTATCTCCACCAGCATGGTGAAGAGGATTGTTAGATTAGGCACCGATTGGAATTTGTTTTTGATGCGTTTATCAAAAAAGTGCGTGATGTAACTGGCATTCAGAATACATTCGAATATGAAGAGACAAATGAGCAGAACCGATTCGCACCAGATAAACCACCGGCTGTCCCAGGGTACAAATAATAAGACAGCCGGTACTAATCTGATAAATCTCAACAACAGTCTCACTGTAGTCGGTGGTGGCTCACGAATGTAAAGAAAAGTAGCAATTACTGGATGTTCAAGGAGCTGCTGTCGAGCTTTTTTTTCTTTTTCATTTAACTGGGACAATTTGGACACATTGGTGAACTCCATCAATGCAGGTCGCATGCTTTTATACGATACATCTACATTTGATTTGCTTTTAGGACTCGCATTGTTTTCCTCGTGTTTGAGGGGAGCAAAATTGCTCAACATGACGTAAACAATAGGTGAGTTTGCACCATGCTCATCCGCTATCCTGGGGCTAGTGTAGACACAGGAATCAAAGTGTCGCACCAGCACCAGTGGGTCGATTTGGCTAATCGTGTAAACGCCAGATATGTCCCTTCCACCTATGTAAGCACCTTTCTGAAGGAGCAGCTCCTGCACGTGCTTCAGTTTCAAGGTGGCCGCATAGTGCAAAGCAGTATAATCCCAACCATTTCTTTCGTCGATGTCGAATTGAGGATAGGTCAGGCATAGCTTTAAGCATTTGAAAAACCGACACTCGGGATCCGATCCAGTTACACGCTGTACCAAAAACGACAGCAATGTTTTCTTGGTTATCCGGGACTCTATTCCAGCCGCTGGGAGTATTTGGAATATGTATTCCAACATTTCAAAGCATCCGCGTTCAAAGCAAATGGTAAGTATTTTCTTGGATATGTATGGTGAGGTTTGTGGGCTTGCGTGCGATTCAATGATATGTTTAGCCCTCTCCAAGTTCCCACAGGTGATGGCATTCTCCAATAACACAGTCTCAGTCTCAGTCTCAGGTAAGCCACTTGCAGCCACCGTTACGAAGGGTTCAATTCCTTGCATAAATTCAGCCAGGATCTCGGTTTCCTGCTTCAACTTTGCTAAACGTTTCGCTAGGTTAGAGGTATCTATAGTGGCCCCGTGTTTGAGTAACAGATTTATGCATTCAATACTTTTGGCGAAGGTATCGGCGGAGAGTTCGTCAGCGTGTGATGGACATATAAAATCAATTGCGCTATTGCCATCATCGGACAGTTGATTAACGTTGACTTCGTGCCGTATTAGCAGTAGCTCTATATTGTTGATGTCTCGTGACTTTGCTGCTAAATGTATCGGGTACTCCCCTCGGCCGGATTTCTGTAAGATACTCATATTATTGAACCTTACTATTCATTCTGTTAAATCATAAATTCCATATTGAGCGCTTCGATTACCATGCTGTTAGCCCCATCAGTTTGTTGCAAAACTGCCAAAATCGCTGTGATCACGCTCAATGTGGAACGGACTATGCATCATTACTTATTACCTTATTAACCCGAGCTCCATGAGCTAGACATGCTTGTAGATATGTTTTACTGTTTGGCTCGGTTAAAGCAGCCTCAAACACAGATTGTACGATGGCTGGTTTTAGTGCAGAATTTTTTGTTCGATTTAGGATTTGTGTGAATTCAGCGTGTCTTTTGAATCGAAAACTATTGAGCAGATCATTCTTGATACAAGCAGCATCCTCTTCATTTATGTTGTACAGCATTTTTACAGTATGCTTTAACATTTAATCTGTTTTATGCACTTTTTAAAATGTATGTAATTGTATGTATAACGCAGCTACGTGAGAACCAAGCAGTGAGAGTAATTAAATGATGACGACTTCCGGTTTTTTATGTTTATTATCTCCTTCTTAATGTATGATTAACAAAAGAAACACTGATGAGCACTTTTTTAGGTTGTGTTTTTTTTCCTTTTCCTCCGATTTATTTTTGGCTTTGAACAATTGTTGTATGGCACTGTTGGTGTTTTCCCACACAACATTGTCTCACAAGAGTTTGAGACAAACTAACGCTATAGAGATAAGCTCGTTCAAATCAGCCAGCCTGCTGCGCAAAGCGATCGAAAACGCTCTGAATCTTTTCCCATATGATCCCAGTGCGTGCTCTAGTGATGGGCAAAACGGCTCCTCATCCATGGCTCCGAACCAACGACTCCGGAGCCGGGTGTTTTTACAGATATTTTCTAGTAGAATATGCCGCCTTAAAACGCGGCTATTCTATGTTACATAACATGTGGCTTAATATGTGATGCATGTTTTACAAATTATGAACAAAATCGAAACTATTTGAGGAGTTTCGGCTGCACCCACGGCTCCAGAGCTGGTTTCAACACAGTGGACCAAAAACAAAACCTTTTCAAAGAGGTTTCAATCGAGACAAATTCGTAAATAACCGAGTAATTCATGTTAAAAGGAATTCATAAAAAAAAAGATAAGTTCTGAATATTGTTAAAAAATACGGGACAAACGAATTCTACACAACGTCATGCATGTCAATACTGCAATCACATCGGGTGTTAGATTCCATACTTGCGAGAAGATTTATTCGTTTTTTACGCTATCATACCCCTCTATTGAACCGTTAGTCCGGAGCCGTTGAAGCGGAGCCGTGGGTGCGGAGATGGCTCCGGCGCCGTTGGTGCGCTCCGAAACGCCCATCACTAGTGTGCTCAGAGTGTTTGCATCATGCGCTTGAATGGTCCAGTACGCGTGTCCGTAGTGCGTGTTTAACGATGTAAGGCAATCCGTTCATTTGTTTGCATTGCGTCGTTGCAGGAACTGTGGCACTCGTCTTGGAGAATTCGTCCAATACATACCTTTGTCATACACAGTCGGTTGGCCTCACTTATGGTTTGTAAGTAAGTATAAGTAGGTATCAAATAGGATGATGAACGATTTCCGACGAAATTTCGAAACGAAAAATGCTACAATCCTGTGTATGTAATATGGTGAAGATTTATTCGAATCGTTCAGAAACGTATTGCATTGTTTTGTCGGCCAAATTCAACGTTCGATTATCAAACTGGGACCAGCAGGCAAGTGAAGCTCATGTGAAGTAGAATAAACGAATAAAGGTTCAGTGAAATGATAACACCGTGTGGGATGGGGATGGGAAGTGGTTTAAATAATAAAGTGAAATTAATATACATTAATATTAAAAGACTGAAAGCGATGGTGCTGCAGTTAATGGCAATAAACCAGAGAGTTTATTTGTTTCAAGACAGAGGGAAAATGTCACTTTTTACCGAAGCAGGATATACACAGCATTCAAAGATGTCGTATTCATCCTACTAAATATGTATAAATGCAGCGTGTGTTGAACTGTTACTGATTCTTAGGATTTATTTTCAATGTAACGTGTAATGAGTCAAAGAAGAAGAAAAAACGCTGATACGCTGAATACATAACCTTCATCTGAGGGGAGCTTCATTGGCTCCATTGCTCTATCAGCAGAAATCCGAATAATAAAGGATGTTGACTGGGATTTTTTAATGAGATCAACGTGTTATCACTGTTATAAGAAGGGGATGCTTACAGTCTATCAGAGTTGTTGTGCTTTCGTAAAATAAAATTGTAAACACACGTCATGCCATATTAATGCAATAACTGGACGTCAATTAGGTTGTAGGCTTCTTTCTTCTTACTTTCTGCCATTTCTTACTACATTTCTACATTTCTGCGAGACACCGTTTTATTTTCAAGGCACACTAGATTTGAATATGCAACGAAGTGCCCAATCGTGTGACGGTGTATTAGTGAGGAAGACCACAATAAGCCCACCTGTTATATACACTCACTACGGTTATTTAAGTTACATGAAATATAGCCAGAAAAAGTCATAATTGATAGATGGCAATCAGTGTAACGCTCAACTATTTGTTTTGGATCTGTAAATCAAATAAAATATGATTAATGACTCATGTTTCCTAGAACAGCTCAGAATGCAGGCAATACGAATGTCCTGCATTCATAGCGAGCGAGCGTTATCAAATTAAGAGAATTTATTTGATAGCCACGATGTCCAAAGTGGCGGATGTTGGTTATCATCATATTTCCGTACGCAAAAAAAGTGGTTGAAATAAAAATTGAACTAGTATAGAAGGCACAACTTCTTCTTCTTCTTCTATGGCTCAACAACCGTTGTCGGTCAAGGCCTGCCTGTACCCACTTGTGGGCTTGGCTTTCAGTGACTAATTGGTTCACCCCATAGCAGGATAGTCAGTCCTACGTATGGTGGCACGGTCTATTTGGGGATTGAACCCATGACGGGCATGTTGTTAAGTCGTACGAGTTGACGACTGTACTATCTAGACCGGCTAAACTAAGGCAACTATAGGCAACTATAGAAGGCACAACTATACCAACATATTGTAGTTAGACTTAACATTATAAGCAAAGTTTTTGCTGTTGACCTACTATCAGTAATAATACGGAATGGAGAGGGAGGGGGGGGGGTCTGAGTGGGTCAAGCTGATTAGGAAGTTACACGTGGCAAGATTAAATTTTTATTAATTGGTTTAAAACCAAACGATTCGAAGTAACCCTCTTGTCATCTGATTTGTTATAAAGTTGCATTAAAGCAACGTATTTTCTTTCCTTGAAATGCTTGAATGCCATCGTTTCAGAGTTTTTTTTTTAAATTTTGTTGCTCAAGATTTCAGTACATTGCTATTTACAGATAGATAATTCAATAAATCAGATTTAACGCAATACATTATTTAAACAGAAAAAAAGACATATGATGAATTTTCAATAAAGAAGTACAAATACAGCCCATTGTTGCTGCAAAGCAAAATTCCAAAATGATGCTTTACTTTTATTTAATGCTCAATGCTGATCAAAGAGTAGAAACATAGCGAAAATCATTAGCAGCTATTTATTTACTCATCGCTGTTGTGAACAGGCGTGCCGAGCCCTGAACTCCTCGTAGCAGTTGCGCTCGATCGCTGGACGTTGCGCGCACGCACACTACGACGCACACACTAGCGATACGCGCTTTGTGTTGTGAGTTTGTGCAGAGCGCACAAAAGGAAGTGAATTAGGCTGTGTAGGGCTGATGGCAGTGGCGTATTTAACGGTAAGCAAAGTAAGCAATTGCGGGGGGCCCCGTCAATGAGGGGCCCCGGAATCTTTAGTCCATTATCCATAACAGTTGATAGAATATGGCACTGCATTAGCAAGGAGGGCCCCGTGGGTGATGGGCGTTGGGGCCTCGCGCTAGACGAACTCCGGCACCCCTCCCCCCCCCCCCGGCAGCAACCAAATTTAAGTTGAAATGTTACATAATCAAAGACAGATGCCGTGTACCCCCCAGTAATCATGTACAAAGGAGCCTCAACACTTCTTACTGCTTAGGGCCCCCGACACTGTAAACCCGCTGCTGGCTGACGGTGCGTTGCGTGTGCGGGGCATAGTCCTATTTTTTTTGTTTTTGGGGTTTTATATTGTTTATTACAGTGGAACGCCATTTGTACGAAGTTTTGAATGACATGGATAGTGAGTCCAAGTAGTATAGAACATCGATTATGCGGGGTCGCTAAACCGTGGACATAAATTTGACCACTTTTCAAGCGCGGCGAACATTTGCAGCGTTGGTCAAGTTGCTAAACAATATTTTTGTACAGCTTTTTAGTGTCTAGCGATATGTTTGAGCTTCATTTGTGTGCATGAACAATTGTTAAACCTATAGTTATTGATTCAAATGATGTTTTACTATTGATTGACCGATCAACCGGCTACCACTCGGTCCCAAGCTACCCGTATAATCAACGTTTTACTCTTTGTTTATTTGCTACATTAGGTTTAGGGATTTAGGGATTTAGGGATTTTTTTAAAAATTTAGGTAAATATCACTTTTTTCAAATATCTTTCTCTGCGAGCAATGTCATCGATTCTCAATAACAAGGATATATGGACAGCCGGATAGACGGTACTCGGCTAACAGCGTCCTACTTTTAATTATTTTGTTAATAAACCGAGTGTATTCAAAACATAAAACTTACGCGTTAAATCGTTACTATCCACGCAGATCGACAGATTCGACGATTCCCGTCATTCACAGTCCCGTCATTGCTCGACGACAGCAATTTGCTTACCTGTGCTGACTAAATAAATAGTACCGTGCCAATGTGTACGATTGAACCATCCCGGACGTGTCTTACCCTACTGAAAGTTCTCTGTGGGAAGGAATTTACAAATCGCTACACCTCACTGTGGTTGTGTTTCCTCCCAAAGTAGTGACAGGCCTTTGTTTCGCCCCGAACGAAAGTAAATTGTGTGTAAATTGTTTAAAATTGTAGATTACACCATCACCCAATTACGTGCGGATGCATGAAGCCTTTCGTACATGAAGATGTTTCCGTGCCTCTTCGGATGATGAGCAGCTGCCTCCCACAGAGCAAGAGGAATCACCGCACGGGGTGACATTTGAATATTCAATGTAATCACAACCGACCCCATCCGACCAACAACGATCTGAAAGGCGTTCAAAAACAATTCACTGCACTTGAAAAGATTGCCCAAAGTTGCCTTCACCAGGAGCTTTGCGGCTAGGGAAAGAAAGAGCACCATTACTCCAGCACACTGGGCACAGTATAATGTATTTTGAGAATTTTCAAAACCTTATCCAGGATCCAGACATCGGGAAGAGTGTGAGGACGGTCTTCATTAGAGCTAAATCGATAACAAGGCTCATCACGCTGCTGGCCTTCCGTCCGTTGCTTCTCTACAAGTGGATTTGATGATCCCTGAAATCGGCATAACGATGAAACGTGTCCCGGTTCTCCCCCTCCACCCCCCAGGATAAAGGGGACTTTTGACATCAAGCGGAAGTAGTAGGTCACGGGAAACTCGTCGAGAATGTACCAAGTAGTGGGATGGAATTGCGCAAAATAAAAAAAAAAAAACAAAAATAACGAAACAGAACTGTATGTTTATGCATGAGTAGAACAATATTCATAAAGCTTCATAAATAAACATGCATTCCATCGTTTCCATCGTCGGAAAAGGAGGCTGCGCTTCACGTCACCATTGTCATCGTATCTCGGGGGCTTGAGCTTTTCTTTCTTTCCTTTTCTCTGGGATTCTCTGGTTAGCATCTCCTCCGAAACAAGCGTTTGCAGCAGCAAAGGTGCACCGAAGTAATGAAACCGACGCCGAAAACCGACTCCAGATCGTTACGGTATTTATCAATTTTCTCATTTTATTCATTTATTCAACCTAATAGTACTTAAAACATTCCCCACTTTACACACTTCCATCTCATTTGCTATTTGCTTTTTTTGTGTTTCTTCTGCGTTAAATTCTTCTTTCTTTTTCCCCGCTTTTTCCCCGTTTTTCTCAGTATTGACTATTATGTTTCATATTTTTCACCATATAAAAGTGCCACGCCACCATCGCAGCCGGAGGGGGTGGAGGGGGAGGGGGGCTGCTTTGGTTGCCATAGCATTCCTGTTTGACTGTATTTTGTTTCGTTTTTGCCCTGTGCTGACTGAGCGGCCCTGTCTTACTACACGTGTTTCTTGCTACTCTGCTGCTTCTCTGATCAGAGTAGGCCTTCTTTCCAGGGTGTCACCGGGTGCTTGTGGTGGCATGTGTAGGGTTTTTTGATATTTACATCGTTATTTACAGTGGTTTTTTGGAAATGGATGGGATAAAGAGGGGGGAGGAGAGGAGGTAAGGTTGGCCACGGCAAACAACAGGCGAAAGCTGATGAATGATGAGCAATGTCACTCTCGATGTGGACCCTTACTCGATGGCAAAAAGGAAAGGGAAAGAACAATTCGTGCAAACTGCCTTTTGTGACCGATTTTCTGCTCTCTTTTTTTTCTTACCCTTTCTTTGAATGAGCTTTCTCCAGTTGGGAGAAGAAAAGCGCTTTTCACGGCAACCGCAGTGCGACCAATTTCGCTGAATTCGAATGTAGAGCGACCCTCTGTTTTTCGATGAAAGTTCCGAACCCACCGGGCACCCTTTTTTCCAGGTGCGCCTGGTCTGGGCCGCTCTTGCCTTAGCTCCAAGTATTGGGTACCGAGGGAAAACTTCCGAGCGATTGCGTCTTTTGTTACGACTTTTATTATGGACTTTCGCGAAAGCTGCTTGCGCGGTGCGTTACCCGGGTTGGGTAAATAACACATACGCTTAGGGGACAGAGGACGGGGGGGGGTCTTGGTGCTCACTCGGCCCATTGTCCATGATTTATTCGCGCTGTTCTCCGATTCGCGGTGTGTTGTTGCGCCCTCAGGTAAGCCGATTTCAAACGCTTTCCCTCCAACCGGCAGCGGGAGCATTTGGAAAGATGTTATTTATTTTACTTATTTTTCCTGCACTTTCTCACTCAACGAGGCGGCGAGCTGGGCGAAAAAAAAACCCACATGTGGGAGCACAATATTTGCACTCCTGGGTTTGATTCATTGTAGATAGGGAGAGAATGGGCGAGTCGGAGGGCACGCGAGAACGCACCCCGCCTTTCGCCGTTCTCGTTTGAACCGAACCGGCCAACTTTCGCTCGTGTGAGTGATGTAAAAAGTTAGCGGGGGTTTGATTTAAATTTATCGATCCTTATTTTAACTTTGTACAATTTTATCCCACCAAACTGCACTCGAAGCGTTTTCCTCCCCAAGGTGTTGGGCTCCCGGTTGTTGGGCAGAAGGATTTGTGTTGTTAATGTTATGTTAAGCTATCCCGCAGAATAGCAGCCATACTCATACCCGCACACACACACACACACAGCGAGATTGGGGAGTAAGCGAAATACCCATTAGGTGGGAAAACTTTCACACCGCACCGCGTGGTGCCGCTCCAGGAAGGATTTTCGAAGTCGTCGGCGAATTTGGCGAACTCCCCAAAGCTTTCGTCATACACGGTGTATGATAAAGTTTTCGACTCGAGCTCCAACGTCTGTCCGTCTCTATGTGTGTGTGTGTGTGTGTGTGTGTGTAAGGGAGAAAGAATGATAGAAAGGGCACAACATCCTTAACTACGTCGAGTGTACGGCCACACGACAGCACACCGGCAATGTCTCAGCAGTGAAATCAGCAAAGCTCCCATACAAAGTACCGCGCGTATGCGTCTCGTTTGCGCGACACATGCACCACAACACGTGTGTAAGCTCGGCAGCAAATCTTCCCGCAATTCGTGTCAACTTGCGATGGTGATGGTGCATACGGTGCGCTTCTCTCTCGGGCAAATCCCCGACTAGTAGGCTACGAGCGGGATAAAACAACAGCCACAACACTCGTACGTACGTACGTGATCGAGGAGCTCGTGGGGGCAGTACAGATACAGCGCTGAAAGGACGACTTTGGCGTCCTTGAAGATGTTGCGAAGTCGGGCGAGTTTTTACCAACGCAAAGGTACAGAGGACCAACAAGGACACAACGCAACGGAACCGGAGTGTCAGTATGTCATATTCAGTGCGCTTAGGTACGGGGTCGTCTCTTCAGGTGTTGTTTTCTTTTCATGTTTATCTTTTTATCAGGTCTGCAGGCGAAAAGGATGCTTTCATCATCGCTGCTGGTGATGCTGCTGCCTCCTGCTGAGACTTAGGTGCGCTGTCGTCGAGGACCCACACACACACACATACACTATATTCTCCTCAGCTGCAGCCAACGGAGAGAATGCGCGATGGCAGGTGTGTTTGTGTGTTACTTGCGCGAAGGATATTATCTCAGCTTTGACACGGTGGAATTTAGTTATCTCCACGCCTCGATTCGATGACGCTCTGTGGCCACAGTGTTTAGGGTCGCTCTTTTTTTCTTTTTTTGCTTTCACCCGAACGAGATCCCGCCAACTACAACCGGAAGTCCTCGTAAGGGGGACTCACCTGCAAGTACAGCTGAGCCCCTGCCCGCTGCTTTTCCCAACGTGGTTTGTCATCACGTTCGTTGATTCATTCATTCGATGCTTTGGAACCTCCCTTCCTTCTGCCCTCCTTTCCCGTTATGCGTGTACTTAGAGGGCTGTCGTTTGACGTATGCGGATGAAGAGATGGATTCCAGTGTTACGGTAGAGAGATGCCGACACAAACACCATCCTTCGTTCGTTCGTTCGTTCGTTGGCACTGAAGGGACCGTTTTGGAGCTGACACTCCTGCCACCGCCCACCCACCACCCCGGTGTCTAATCGTAGGAGGAGGGTTAATGAGGAGGCAAGCCCTGACGAGGGTTGGCTGTCGCTTGATGTTACTGAATACTTTGTAGATGGTTTCGCATTTCCCGTAGCTTATCTGAAATTAAACGTAACGGAATAGAAGCGATAAGTTTGTTCATTACGTTTGTGTGTGTGTGTGTGTTTGTATCTGTATATATGTGTGTTTGATACATTCTTCAATTCTTCGTCAATTCTATGCCAACGATCGAACGGAGCCGTGTATGAATGGAATCGGGCGAAGGATTCATTAGCAAAATCCCGTAAATTGAAGAGCATTCCCACAGCCACGATTAGACTTCTAGGATTTCTACTCCCCCCCACCTCCGGTAAAAGCAAACCTCCACACAGGGAAGTATCGTGATTTCCTGGCGGTGCAATTGCTGGAAATTGGATGCAGACTCCCCGAATCGAATGCGGAATGCGAATGGACGCGTTGGCACACGCAGACTACAAACGGTATCATTCCCATTCGCCATTGCCCACACCAATGGTGGTCCGATCAGCTTTAAATCGAGCTTTAAGCAAGCTCGCTGGCCCCGAATCGACGTGGTAGTGAGTTGGATCTGCACCGTTTAATATTTGTCTGATCATTTTTACCCACACAAACAGCTGCTACGTTCTGTTTGGACTAACTGTATTAATTTCAAGAACTAACAGACCGTTCTCTATCCACTCCCTGTACCCGGAAGGGAGGAGAGGTGGGTATGTTTGCTAACCGTCTGATCGAACGCCACCGCCACCGTTTTCCTTTGAACGATCTATTTTCTTTGAGCGCTGGTTGGAAGGCAATTTATCTTGCGAGCCAACCCGCTCCCAGGGTTAGTTAAATTCCACCGGTTAATCAATCTTTAGCTAAACACAACTTTTCGTGCACGTTGTTTCCATTACCCGGGCAAAGCGTTCTTACGCTTGTTTTCCCAAACGAACGACGGCGGATCAGTGTCGTCCTCGTCCTCGTGCTCGTCGAACAAGCAACAGCGTATAGTTTAAATAAATGAGTTTCAACCCACCACCACCATCACCACCACCAGCAGTAGCAAGTTCGCCGGCCTGGACACTTTGTTTGGAAGGAAAACAGAAACCGAACTACCCGAAAGGGGGTATATAGTTCGATGCTGAAGCACATCCGAAGCGAACAACTCGGACTGGGAGCAGTTTAGCTCGCTTGTTGATATTAGCTCAGCAAAGCAACAAATCCAATAAGCCTCGGTAGCCGATCCCAGGGCTACGAGAGCCTTGCGGGGGCTCAGTTTCCGGTTCGATATCGTTCCCAACCTGCCTACCTACCATCGGCCACACGCCTTTTCCCTTTCCCTTCCCTACCAGTGCTAAATGGTCGATATGTGTGACGCCACAGCTTAATTCGCTTCCAGCCCACCGGCAATGTACCCACCGGTGGGCGGGCACATAAGCGATAACCGATGTAAATTAATCACATTATGTTGACCTAACCCCGACTGTCCGAGCCTTCCAAAGCGGCAGAAACACTTACCTATCGCCCAACCGGCCACTCCGGAACCGCCGCCCTCCACTGCGTTGGCCTCCGAACGAGCAGAAGAAGCTGGAAACAGGCCGATATGATCGCCATAACTATCTGCTTTTCCGGCCCAGATTGTCATCGGACCGACCGTGATGGGGTGGGTTAAATGTGCACAGGTACACAGGTGGCAAGAGAGATCGGCAAAAGAGGGGAGAAGAGAAGAGAGATAATTTTAAAAAAGTATGTCATTTAAGCGTAACATGACATTTCTGCCATTTGACCCCTCAGCGTTCAAGCGTTCAGGTGGGAAAGGGATCGTAGGATATAAATTAATTAAGTGACCCTGCTACACATCACCCGAGAGCATCCCGGAACGTGTGGCGCTTCACATTAGGAGGATGAGGGAAGGGGAGTGGGGGGGGGGGTTGGAACGGTCACATGGAGTGACGGTGGGAAATAGAGTCGTTTAGACTGATAATTACATATGTTGATGAATGTGCCACGTTAGCGCCATTTATTCCGTGTTGCATCGCGGCCGGATGCTCTCCTTTGATGACGTGCACCACCACGCTGGCCGAATCTGAAAGTTGGGTGAAGAGAACAGGTGAAGACTATTGTTAGCTGGGAGGAGAAGGGCTGTAGAAAAATGGAGGTCAAACAAGTTTCACTAAACAATCATCCGCGGTCCCGCGGTAACGTCGAGCTAGGTCAAAAGAGCGAGGGGCTTTTCATTAATTATTATGCGCATACTATTAGTACCATTAGTGTAGTAGCGCGTCGCGGCAGTCAGGACTTTTATACGGCGATTACGGCAACTAGAAGAGAAGACGGACTTGGCTGCGTTTGGGCATGGTTGTGTGCGGCGTTCAATATCCACGCCACGTCAAGGGGATAACGTTCGCGGTGTTGTTTTTTGGCGAATTTGTCCACCCCACTGTGGGACGTGTGGCCATGGATGGATTAGTGTATCTGTTAAATCTGTGCCAGTAATGGCACGACAGGGCAGCTGAAGTGCAGCACGCCACGCCAGTGCAGGATGATGCTTCGCGTAACGATGTTGAAACAACTTCATTAAATTCATTGCCTGCCGGTGGTCGGTGTAGTGTAGTTTCTTCGCGCGCGCACACGCTCTCCCCGCGGGGTTGGTTTCTTTTGGCCTTTTATCACCTGCCAAGCTTATGGGGTGGATTTAAAGTGCGCCGCTCCTGCTCCCCGGCCGCTGATGCTCATCATCGTTCGGGACACCCGCTGCCAGTTGGGGATCGGGCTCGTCGAACGGGGAGGCGTCATGGCATAAAGCAGCGTGCCAAATGCGCTATAAACTGCCAACCAGAGCCGGGCGGGCTTGGGTAGCACGGTTCGTAATCTTTACGATCGGCCACCGTGATGCTGGAGCAGCAGCAGCACTCGGAGAAAGCATTCGAACGGGTTGCTGTAGTTCATATGGCACGAAGATTATAGCCATTTGCTGGAGCAGCAGGAGCAGGTTATTTGCTGCCATCATACGCCCTCCCGGGGGAGCTCTTGGATGGCACTGGGAGGAGGGGAGTGGGGGCCGGAGATGCTAGTTCTTATTTTTCCATTTGCCAGTGTGGTTCATCGGGAGGCGGCGGGCTTTCTCTGTGGCCAAGCGCGTGCGAGTGCTTCGGAAATGATACGATAAATTGGGTTTGGCTCACCAAGTTTCTTGATGCGCTTGTCGTTACCGTAACGTACCCGTACCGTACACACTCGGACTCGATCCTTTGGTTCTTTGGGTGGCGCCATGAAAGCAGAAATCAACGACTACGAGTCCTTGCACACACCCCAACACACACACACGAAAACACAACTGGGAGCATGCTGCGTGCTGCCGTTGGGTAAAACAACCCATCCAGCACGGTGACGTCGATATAAACTGCATTTAATGTTGTGCATAAAATTTTTAAACGAACCGTAATATATCCCCAACTAGTCCCACTAGTGGAATCGTGAGTCGTTGATGCTGCTCCGTTCCAACTGGATCTTTCGCAGGATCCAGTGCAGGTGATTATGGTGTAGCGAATGGCTGCTACACGTGTGCGCGTCCCGTTGCAGTCCGTGCTCGATAAAGTGGAGCTCCCGTGCTGGTGGTGGTCACGATGGCACACACACGCCCGGTCTCGGAACTGCACCGGCCAAGGCAAACGAAGCGAATTATGTCGTGTGTCACACACACTCACACACACATACATTCCGGCATTGGGTTGGATTTTGATACGTTGCCAACAATTGACAATTTGCTTCGGTGCAGCAAGACCGACAAACGTGGCCACCCAACTATAACGGGCCGTTCGGCAAGCAACTCGGGATTCTCGGGGAACAACAAAAGGTATGCCTGCCTGCCAACATGTCGCATAAATGCGCTCGTTCATGCGCAATTTACAATCCCCTCACTACGTCGCAAAGAAAGCCGGTAGCGTACGACCGGGAAGCTTACTTACCGGAGTTACTCGGCGCGCAGGTATAATTCCCGGAGTCGGACGGGGAGGCGCGCGATATGACCAGCCGGCTGGTGCGGGTCTGCTGCTCGGTCAGCACGCTAATGCCGCCACGCTGTGAGTAGTTGATCACACGGCCGCCCTTGTACCAGTAAATGAAGGACGGCGGTTGCGGCGATTGGAGCGCCTCGCAGGTCAGGTTGATGTCGCTGCCGCTCTTCACGAACAGTTCCGAGTTGCCCAGGATGTTCGCTTTCGAGACTGAAAAGAATAGGCGACGGTATTCGTTAATTAGAAGGAAAGGTTTGTTTGGTGTGTGTGTGTGTGTGCTGGTGTGTGCGTTTCTTCTCAGGCTTACAACAACAGCAGCGAGGGACACGTACCGACAACGTTCACGCGGAATGCTTGACTGATCTTCGGCTCGGTTGACACCTGACACTCGTACACGCCCGAGTCCCGGGCCTGGGGGGACGTTATCCGCAGCGTCCACTCGTCGCTGCCATCGGTGTGCAGCGACTGGAAGCGCTGGTCGTTGGTGTAGGTGAGAATGCCCACCGTCAGTATGTGTAGATCTCGCTTGCGAATCCACGATACCTGGAAGGGGAAAGTACGACCAGTGCGAGTACGCAAACGACCGTGAGTACGTGGTTTACATTGAACCCCAAACCACCCATCCCTACTTACCGCCCGGTCGCCGAGGCTCTTTACACGGCAATGCAGCTGGCAGGTCTGTCCAGCGATGGCCGTCACTTCGCGCTTGGTCGTGTTATCGAAGTACGGCTGCACCATGTGGTTTTCCCAGTACATTTGCATCTCGGGGCTGAGCGTGTCTGTGAAGGAGAAGGGAGTGGGGACACAGGTGAGTGCGGGGAGGGGCAAGGCCACCGTATCCGTTATTAACATTCATACGGAGCTCGAGAATGGAGTTTCCCGGCTCTGTGCAACGTTTTCTGGAACGCCTTTTTCCCCAACACACAAGTGACGCTCGTGACGTGCAAATGAACGTTTTCCTGTACGCGAGCGAGCTAAGCTAAGGCATGCATGAAATCGTGTTTCCGCGTCCGTTTTTCCAAGTACGATTGCTTCATTCCGATCGTGCGCCCGTTAATGGACCGACGGACGGCAAACTTGGTGAATATTTTAGAAGCATTAATGGACGCGAACTGTAACGCGGTACATTCAGCGACTGCAACAACACTTCTGAATGACACCAAAACAGCGGTCATTTGTGGTGAAGGTCGGAATGACATTCAAGACAAGCGTTTAAAACCGCGAACAAAATACCGTTCCAGCTCACCCACCCACCCGGGGCGGTACTTACCTGCGAAACAAATGACGATAAAATTGATAAACGCTGCAATAAGCGGCAAATTTGCGTTCATGGTGTTGCATTTGCACTTCCGATGGGCTGTCCTAGCTGCGACTCGAGTCATCGGCCACCGTTTCTGCTGTGGTTTTGCTAATTTCCGCCCGAGCGGAAGCTCCTTCCGGCCCCGGTTTGCTACCGGTGTTTGCACAAATCTCTCCTCACTTGCTCACTTTACACTTTTCGCCACGCCGAAGATTCACCCACTTGTTCCCTGGCCACCCGGGAACCCGAAGAAGATTGTTTTCCGTAGGGACCGTGGGTGGGTTGTTTGTGCTTGGTGGGGTGATCCCTTTTTAAGCTGCTCACTTGACACTTGGATCACACAACAACGGTTTGCTGGGATTGCTCGCAAGGTGCGGGCACACTCGGTGACACGGTTGCTACCGGCAACACGATGACACGGGCCCTTGTTCACGGGGTTGGAACGCGACTGGAATTTATTTTACAACGATTCTCCCCCAGTCGAGCAACGAGCAAGGTGGACCCGAAATGCGGTGCTATTTTCTTCGTTTCTTTCTTTTTTGTTTTTCTAGCACTTTCACTGCCGGTGGTTGATTAACGGTCAATTTCGCCCCAACACGGGACGACTTGGAATCGGTTCCGAGAACCCGTCCCTTATCGTCTACGCCGGACGTCACTTTGATGTTTTTTAAGCAGATTCACTAACTCAGATGAAACGATGCTCACTTTCTCTACGCCAGTCTCACAGACTTGGGCCGACTGCCCTTTTCGTTCGTTCTTTGTCCACTTCACCATCACTCGGAAACCGTTGGAGTTGATACGCCGCGCTGATAACACGCTGGCCAACGCTCTCCCTTCCCCTCACTTCACTGCGAGTAAGCGTTTGTGGCGGTTGTTTTTTAGCTGCTGGAATTATTTATCGTTTCAGTTGGTTGGATTCATTTCCTTTCTCACCCGTCCCCGTCCCACAGCCCACCAAAGTTTGTCGTACTATCACCAAAGCGTGACCACCACCATGTGCTCTACTACCAAACATCGCACAAACGTGTACAATAGCAAAGGGAAAGGGTTTTTTGCTGTTGCTGTGGAGGCACTATCGCACCAAACGAGAACCTCTCGATTGCATTACGGACCGATGTGAGAACCCAGCAGCAGCAGGTTTTTCAATTCGTCCACACCAATAAATGTCAAATCAATTCTATCAGGATGCTGTAATTGAGTCACGTTCCTGCGGAAGGCATGCTGGTTACGCTGGCGCAGAAGGTTTGGGACGTGTTGGGCTGCGTACGCGCGTGGGCTTCAAGGGTGCCCGTACGCAACACGCCACACAGCGGAATCAAACACACGGTCCACGGACGCCCGAACGTGCACTAGTTTCTGTTCACGTGTGCCTGTGTGTGTTTTTATGGTAACAAAATTCTTGAGAACGGCCGGCGCTCTTTCGGCGCGCACCACTGGACGTTATATTGCGTACGGGATGAAGGTTGTTGGGAAATATGGGACCCACTGCACACAACTGGGCTGTGTGGGCCAGCGCGGCGTCCATCCAGCAGCGTCGGTTGATTGGCAATCGGCACCGGCCCAAATGGAGGATTAGTGCCGTTGATGAGACTGTGACTGTGCGTGGGCAGGAGGCTCTGGGCCGTATGATGTAATCCTCCTGTTCGGGTCCGTTCGGGTGGAGATGCGGAAAAACAGCGGACCACACCAACGACAGATCGAAAAATCAACGATGAGAGGGGAAAAGCATAAAGAAAATGAACCTGTCTTTTCGACCTTTCGCCTCGTCCCCTGGTCGACCTGATCGCACTCGCATTATTGGCAGGACATGGAACATCAAGCACCCAGGTCCTATTACGTGCCAGCTATCGAGCTATCGCCTGTCAACATTTTATTACCAAACTCGCAGCACCCCTCGCACACACACTGCTCCAAAATGGGTCCATGGGTCGTACTATGTTTGTTTCGTTTTTCTTGTTTCGTGCGAGATGGTTAGGATTATTATTTGACCGATGAATGACACCCCTCTTGGCGAGGGGAGGGGTTCGACGGCTCCTACTATCGGTGGTCCAGTTTCGGGGACTAATTTTCCCCCCAGAAACCACCCTTCCTCATGGCCAAATCTTTGCCTTTATGTGCGTTGTTTTAATGTGTTAATCCAGTGATTGATGGCCCTAACGTGTGAATCGTGGTTCGTGGTTCTCGCAACCAAAAACCCACTCACTCACACACCATATTACACCCCAACCAGACTCTGTGTGTGTGTGTGTGTGTGTGTTATCAATCAGAGGTAATTTATGCCATCATAAAAAGGCGACGTGTTTGAGTTATCGATTGTGCTACACGCGCGCCCTTTAAGCTGCTAAAGCAAAACTAGAAAGGTGTCTAAGGGTGGCCCCGGCCCTGCGATGGTAGGTAGCTGAAGGGGGTGACTAAAGTTCGCCTCCCCTCGATAAGGAAGTGGGAGGCGAAAATCCTATTTCGTTAATTAGAGTTTTTACTACCATTTCCCACGACCCGACCGGTTTTAGTGCAGTGCATCAGTCAGGTTGACCTTTCGCATCGGTTCTCGGTCCTTTCCGTGTCAGACGGATTACAACACAGACACACACACCCGCCGGAACGATCGAGGGCTGTCGATCCACGTTGAGATCTTTCAATTATTTCAGCTTTCACCATTTGCCCCTGGGCCTGTTCGTTGTTTCTTTTTTTTTTTTCTTTTCGGAGTGGCGCGTGGGTCGCCAAAGGGCGTAGAAAGTATATTCCGGCAGCCATTACCTTCGAACTAACCGAGGAGCCTACCGTAGCGTATCGCGCTGGGAACGAGAATTGATCCGTTGATGTGCAATTAATTAAAGAGAGCGAAAAGCGCGAGAGAGAGACAGAGAGAGAGGAACTGGGGAGTCTGAGATTGTGAATTGTGGCGTCCAGATTTAGGCCCTTCAATGTCGGTGGATATTGAACCGATGGGTTAGCCTTTTTCCGAAAGGGACAGCCTTCCCAGAAGGGAATAGCGTGACGAGTGTTGGGTAACGTGTGTGTGTGTTTCTGTGTTGTCTGAAAAGGTACCATTTTTTTTTTGGCGGGGGACCATAAACAAAGCGTAAGACATCGCACCATCGAAAGATCTATCGATTCAGCCCGTGAAAGTCGATGAAAGTGTGTACCTTTACGTTCGTTTTTGTTCGTTAATTTAGTAGCCCAAAGCTCCCCGTCCCCCCCTTTGTGTTCCCGATTCCCTGAACTACCGTGTCTGCTTTAATGAATTCGTAGACCTTCTTCGTTGCCGATGGACTGGAAAATGGGAAAGTAAAACAATCGTCCCCCTGGCAGTGGCCACCGAAAAAAACAAACGCGGGGTAGATTTATTTTTGGGGAGTGTTTTTGTTTCACTTCCATGCAACTCCTAGCAGGAAGAAGGAGAATGGGGGGAAAGCAATGAAACACAAAACACCCGAGGAAAATGAGCGAAAAGTGTCGACCGAAAGCAATCCGAGCGAAGGACGAAGAAACACACTGGAAAAGATTTAAATCGCAAGCAATTGGAACCATCCAAAACCAGCCGAAAGTAGGAACAGCCCCACTGCAACGCTACACGGAAAAAAAGAAACAACGGCCGAAAATGTGGGAGTTTTTGCCACCGTGAACCGTTTACACAGTTGCTTTCGTCCGTCCCGGGGTGGTTTTGGGTCCCCGCGTCAATTGGTCCCAGGGGGAAGGGGAGGGCAGTTAATTAAAATCGCATACAATCACATTGCAGCAATCGTTCACACGCCCCAGAGCACACGGGGTGGACAGAATGGCCCTTAAGGGGGTGGGGGGAGGGGGCACACTCTGATAAACGCTGCGCGTTGAGTGGTAATAGGCTGAGAATGAGCACGGGGCGTGTTCGGAGGACATCGCTCAAAACTCCTACAACTGAGGGCTCTTAAGGCGGCGAAACATTTCCGTGTACAACAGCAGCGCAGGGTGGGGATGGGGATGGGGGTTTGGCATTAGCTGAAACTGACGGAATCGCTCCCAACCACCCATCATCATGAGCACCCAGCATCACCGATCAACATCAGCATCATCATCCATAATGTGACGAAGACGAGAAAGAGTCCCGCACACACACACACACACAAAATTGGGGGAAATGATGGAAAGTTTTGTTTTGCTGCCATTTTGCCTTGATGACGCATTTTCCTCTTTCTACTTCTCTCTTTTTTCCGTTTTTCTGTTGGTGCTAAATATCAACACACACACACTCAGCAGGATGGAGGAAGATTAATGCGTTCAGACGCAGCATGCCATGCAAGAAGGGCAAAACAACAAAAAACCACGCACAGAGAATATTCTTCCCCGTGGGATACTGATGGATTCATTGTCGTAAAGTTTCGCCTCCTTCTGCATTCCTAGTCGAGGCGAGCAGCTAAACACCAAAAAAAAAAAGGACGCAGAAAGAACAGAACAAAACTCTCAGATTTCCATTTCCCAGGGACACCGGACCCGCAGGCTGTTTTGCTGTTGTTGCTGTTGTTGTCCGGTTGGCAAGTGTCGAAAGCAGCGAGGAAAAAGATTGTAGCAATAGTGCACCTCCCAGGAGATGTGTTGGTGTCGGCAGTTAGGCATGAGATTTCCTCCCCCCTCCCTCTCTGCATGACCTTGATGGTATTGTACAGTTACACAGTAGCAACGTGTTTGTGGAGTGTGTGTGTACGAGCTGAGAATTCAGGTGCAACAACAGGCAAAAAGGGACAATTGTGCATACGCAGTGAATGGGGACTAGTTGGGGACTAGTCGTTAGTCTGGTGCCTTCCAAATCGGATAACAAACACACACCCACACACACACACATACTCCCAATGGATGTCCCCAATGCTCTTGTAAACGTGGTCAGTGAAGCGACAGTAAGTACGAGCAAACGAGGGGAAAAAAGGATCCCCACCGACAACCGCTTCGGTTACCGGCATCGCCTACTACGACGACAAAGTTCAGTTTGATTTGGTTTTTCGTTGGGTTTTCCCAGTGGCCGCCAAATCCGGAAAGCAAAGAAAAGAACTCCACAACAACGAGCACAATAAAATAAAATAAAAAGGATCCGTCCTATCCGCCCGAGCCGGCGAAAGTGCGAGTTTATGTTTAGTTCGTGATAATTGGAGACCCGGGAGACACGATAAGGGAATTTCGGAGCCATCCCCAATCCGCATCCACGCGTCCGGCGTCTGGTCTGGTCTGGTGGACAGTAAATTTTAAGCCGATTTCAGGCCCGGCTGGAGAAATTGATGTTTTCCTTTTTGTAGCAGTAGCAGCCACACCAGCAACTACACTCGCCGCCGTGTCGATCATTAATCTTTGTCCGTTCAATTTCCTTCCAGGTTTGGGAGGCCTTTTTTGTTTGCCGGTCGTACCCCTCCCTGTGGAGGCTGTTTCTGAGGAAAGAAGCCTACACCGTGCTCCTTTGGTTTCCTTCTTCTTTTTTGATCAGCACCGACAGTCTGACAAACGCTTCAAATGCTGGGTTCAACTCCCCCAAGGTCATGGTGATAGGGCGTGGCTCACCGGGTGGTGGTGGCTTTTCCGCTGGAAGTGGATCGTTTCCCAAGAGAGGGTGTTTGGGAAGCAAAGGTGCAAAGAAGGGAACAATTTGCTCGATTTAATCGGCGACCGACAGGACGCGGTAACAAAATCAATAGCGCCTGATCAAACGACCTGTTTCGGCGGGAAGCGATTTTTAATAACGGTTCAAATCGGCAAAGGGAATAGAGCTGCTACATTGCTGTTGACTTAAAGAAGGGTTGCATGTTTATTTAAAATTAACCCATTTCTCCCTTTTTCCAACATGTCTATTTTCTTCGCACGAAGGAAAAGCACAAGAAGTTGGTCTCGCTTTTCCAAGTAAAACATGGCATTCGAACATGGCATCATTTACTTTCACCGTGGTATGCACAAACCATTTTCACCAGTTTGACGGTAATAGTACGCTGTTCGGGGGCCACAAAAGTTTCCACTGCAAGCTTCCCACCCTCACCCCCTGTCGTCCCAGAAGCCCTTCCAGCTCGCGACCGGAATCGGAATGTGCAAACCGGGCACAAGTCAACGGGCAGCGCAATGAAAGGCGAACGACGAAATGGCGCACACGCTCAGGCACTCGCTGTGAAACTCGCATTCGAAAAAGCGGAACAAAAGTGACCCCAGCCAGCTGTGAAATTGGCCGGGTTTGGGTGGGAAAGGGTACGTAGTTTGAAGTGGCGTTGGTTTTCGCTGGAAGGAGTTTTAGGTTTTCGTTGGTTGGCTTCTTCGTGCTAAAACTGCGCCGGGTGAAGCGAGCAGGGAGCAACTGAGGCGTTAAATAAGTCGAGACGCGGTTTTCCTCGGTTTGCAGCCCGTGTAAAGTCGGAATCCTTGCTAGTGCCCGGCCCGGAACAAAGTCGGTGAGTTGTCGTAAGAAGAAAGTTCCATTTCGGTTTTCTTGGTTTTGTTTGTGTCGACTTAAGCGCGAACAGTACACACACAAAAAATGCTGCAAAGCGAGAATACATTTAAATGTATTCTGGTTCTGCAAAAACCAAAAGGGTAGCTCTAGCAGCCCGCATCTTATAGCGAGCCGTCAAGAACTGCAGTCGGAACTAGGCCAAATGAGACAGCGGAGACAAATGGAGACAACCCCCGGAACACCGGAATGGAAATGCTTTAATTATTTTAAAACGCTCCTCGCTCTCTCTCTCTCTCTCTCTCTTTCTTTCGCTCGTCGCGCTGTCTACGGCGTCGAAAACGGCGAACAAGCGCCGTTAATTCCTTCAACAGAAACCGTCAATTTCGTTAATTATGAAGAGTTAATGGAGCGTAGCTTTCACCATCGGCAGTTCGATAGATTCTCGCCAGCCTATTCGCACCTCCCGCTCCCCCCCCCAAATACATTAAATCGGTCTACCGAACGACACCGAAAGACCATTTTCCGATTCCCATTTCCTGAAGTTAATCCATTCCGTCCATTGGCGCTACTCTGACGGAAACTTTTCACCGTTGGAAGTGATATTAAAGCGACAGCGGGTGAAAGGGCTCAGCTTTAAAGCCACTGTCCCGGCGCAACTTAGTTTATTTGCGAACCCGCCACTGCGGCTGCTGCTGCTGCTGGTACTAGTTGGTAGATAAATTTCTCCCATTCAATCACTTCGCATCCGGCACAGAACCGGGCAGAACCGAAAGGGAACTTCATCCATTACTCCTTCCGACTCGTGTGTGACTTTAGTGTCAGTGGTCAGTGGCATCTGGCGGCCCCGGATTGAGCTGTATTTGTGTGGGATACGTCTGTGTGTGTGTGTTCGTCCCAGGGTGTGATTGTTTGATTAATGGTGCCGTATGCTTTATGCAGAGGCTGGCACAGTTTTCGTCCATCCTTGACGGGAAGATGCGCCTTCGTCCGTCCGAGAGGCTGTCCGATTTTCCTCGCCAACGTCGTCGTCGTTGTCGTCACAGGACAGACGTTCTGTTGTAACAAATGGATCTGTTTACTGTTCTGTTTCGGCTGAGTTGATAAATTGGATGGTTAAATATATGCAAATTGCTCCTTGGGCCGGTGGCGCGGTCGGTGCTGTAAAAATACCAGCCAAAGGCCCCGCTCCACACAGCCGTTGGGGGATGTTTTCTTGTTGCCAAATTGTTGTTGTTGTTGTTGCTATGCTGCTGGTGGTGGTGGTGGTTATGGTGTCGTACAGAAGCTCTGCTGCTGCTGCTGCGACTGCTTGTGGCCTTACTCGATAGCGATCGTGGCCTTTAAGCAATGAGAAACTTCACCTTCTGCTGCCATTTTGGTGTAGGGGCTTCTGTAGGGCCAGCCAGCCAGCCAGCCACACTGTCAATACCTGGATGGCGAGGCGATATTCGAGCGACTTGGGGCTTCTTTCGTTGGCAAAATGGCAAAGGAAGCCAACATTGTCAAAAGGAGCAAGATTCTTGAGTGATCATCATTAGGAAATTTAAATTTAGATTGGCTTTTGATGGCACGCGATAACAAGAAGCGTATGGCGAGAGAGAGTGAGAGAGAGTGAGAGTGAGAGAGCGAAAATACTCGACCTATTTGCTTTCCTTAGCAACCGGGGGGAAAAACTTGCTAATAGCATAGCGTCCCGGAAGCATGTGTGTATGTGTATGTGTGTGCATTAATTGGAAGGGCTAAAGCTACACATCCCGTGGGAAACAACGAATCAAATATGACCTTGAGAAGGTTTTTTTTTAATATTTATAAGGGCTTTTTTCTCCAACCGCTTTCCTACCACAAGCCGTCCCCTGAAGCTTGCCTAATCACTCAGAAACTCCTTGGGCAGTCTAAATATGTATTTTACCCTCCAGTTTGAGTAATGCGCTGCTACTACTTCAAGGGTCGAACCGAGACAGCGAGCAACAAGATCAAACTCGAAACAATATCATCAATCATGGGATGAATTTACATTTTCATTTGGAGGAAACTAGCGTCCACGTCCCGTCCCTGCTACCGGTCAGAGCGTGCGCGCGCGCCAGAACTGCCTCCCCCCCTTTTAAAGGTGTCCAACCCCGATGAAGCATAGCATAACTCAAACGCACCGAACAGGTAGAGCCCAGCCGGATGATAAATTGTGAACCGTCAACTGGTTGGAACTACCTGGTTGGCCCATTGACCGTTGGTCCGTCCGTCGTAGCGTCACGGAACCTGCCCAGCTGTGGCGAACCTTCCGTTTCAATCTCAGTCAGGTGGGCAGCGACCACCACAGGACGGTTGGACGGTTTGGACAGGCATTTCGTGCCGGTGGGGTCGTTCCAGTTCCGCCTCGGGAACATTAACACACCCAGCGACAGTTTAGTGCGACAAAAGGGGCGGCACGACGGTCGGGTGTTCGTTTGGAAGATTTCATTTGTTCCACCTTGGCGCTGCTTTTATTTGGGACTGATTTCCGGGATTCCTTTTTCAATAACATTTGTTTCGTACACTTTGGTCGCATGTAGTGTTTTCTTGAATGAAGCGAACGAAGGAACAAGCGAACGAACGAATGAACCCACGCTCAGTCACGTAAGACTGACGGGAGGGACCAACTCAGGAAGTTGGTTGGACGATTGTCGCACAAAACAATGGCCACGTGCTTCGGGGAGTTCTGTGTGTTGTGCGGACAATGTACCACACCTTCCGGTAGCGGAATATAAGAAGGGCAAGTGCGAAGGGAAGGCTCGCGTGTTTCGGGCACGTTATCGTTGTGCCGTGTTCGTGTTTGGCAGGATTGTGTTCCTTTATCTTTGACACACACACACATAAAGGGGGGATGTGTGGGGGTGACAAAGGGAACGATTTGTGCGTTTCGAAAACAAAGAGCATTCAGTGAAGGGGGGTTGGGGGGGGGGGCTTTAAGTAGAGTGAAAATTCAACAACACACTGGTTAATGCAACTCATTGCACGCCACTCTCAGGGAGACTCACACACACACACACTAACAGCACTTTTCGCCGCGTGAAAAGGGTCGTTTTGCGTTGTATTAGACGCAGGGACTAAGGGAGTAGTTACCCCCCCCCCCCTTCCCACAGAGAACAAAAGCAACAATTCTTAAACCGTCCGATTGTTTCCCAGCCCGATTCACTTCTAAACACACAAAAAGATTGCTTTAGTGCGAGTTTGCTACAAACAAAAAAGTGGCAAGTCACCTTTAAAGCTTCCACTGCTTCCAAATTGTTACCGAGTCCGATTTGTTCTAATGGCGCTGGTCTAATTTAATGTGTTGGTGTGTGTGTGTGTGTGTGTGATTTTTTACTTCTTAATCCCTCCCCCCAGGCAAGCCCATCATCTTGCCATTGGACGCGATTGCGACGGACAAGGAATAAAACGACCAGCGCAGCTGTAACGGATGGCTATTAGACGATGAAAACGGAAATAAAATTTGAGTGTCCGAATTAGCGTCCAAGGGACGAAAGGGGGGGGGGGGAGGGAAGTGAAGCACTACACCACACTGGCAGGACAAAATGGTGGACACCACACCAATGGTTTTGGGATGTTTCGGAAAAACTCATCCATCCGAGCCGCGCCAAAATCGGACAAGTGCTTAAATTTTATGTTGCCAGAGCCCAAAGCCAGTGGCTCGCCAGCCCCTCCCCCCCTTCCAGCGGGTAAGCCGCGGTGGTAATTTTTCTACGATTGCATTTCTCAGCCGTTTGTCATGCCGAGCGAATTTGCCTAATGCGCGTGTATAAAATAATTAAAGACGAGCAGCGAGCGAGGAACCCTTATCGGGCGGGATGCAGAACCCCAGAAGCACCCGTTGTGTTTGCTGGTGGCCTGCCTCTGGTGGTGGTTTCAGTCAGTGAAAATGTAATTAAACGTGGAGTCAGTGAAAATGGACTGGAAAGAAAAGCACTGCTTGACTCTAATGCTTGCGCACGGTTGCGCAAAGGTGCCAGCATCATCGTTAGCGAGGCGCCAACCAACGCCACTGACGCAGAACGTCACAGTGCACGGCGCAAAAAGGGCTGCTTTAAATAACGGGGAGATTAAAAGTGAAGCGAAGAGGAGAAAAACGCCATCGCAATTTTCAAAGATTATTTGTTGATGAGGCGCTTTGGCTTCTCAAGAATCTCTGCACTGCCTGTAATTTCCAGCACCGAATGGGGAAAGAAAATACTCCCCCCTCCCAGGCTCAGTGATGTAACGGAAGAGTCAATATAGCGAAAGCAGGACGAACTCTCGATAAGCATCACTCTCGTTACCGTGTGCATTGGAACGGGGAATCCCTCCTTCTGCCCTCTTGTATCCTTTTGCATCAGCATTTTCTTACCCTTCGTTTTGTTGTATCGTGATGGAAAATTGGAAAAAATCAGTATACCTAACGCTAGCCCGGCATTTCCCTCAATGACTTGCAACCATGCAAAGCATCCTAAAAGGTGCGGCCAGGTGCTGGTCTGGGACCGTGTATGGGGTCGTATTTGTATTTGCTTCGCAGCACAGAACATCTCACCTCACCTCCACTTCGCTGTCCCTTGTTTTACCCCCCGCCCAGACTAATGATGCATCGCAGTGCGATGGGAATAGCTCATACATAATTTATGAGTCAACGTCGGCGAAAAATATTGCCTCGGCCCTCGTGTGCACCTACGCTCCTGTGTGTGTGTGTGTTGTGAGTTTTTTGTTGGTTTCGTCGTTCCTCCGATTTGCGAACGGCTGTGGTGAATGTGGCTCGACCGATTGGGTTAGTAGAAGGTTTTTATTTCGGTATCGTCGTTGGATATACACTACTGCCTAAGGAGAGCAAGGATAGCCGTCAAGCGCCAAGCGGTGCAGCGGTCCGGTCTAGCATCGTGTTCATCGTTTTCCAACACATCGCTCCACGGAAGAGTGGAAGGAAGGGAGAAGCGAACACCTGCCGCGCCCGCAACGGAACGGAACGAAACGTGGCGGACACACGGAGAGCGCCCCAATATATCGACAACATTGTCATCGTTATCCTGGTGGAATGATGTGAAAAAGGTTTTTGCTGCGCCGTACGTTTCCGTCTCCGTAGTTCCATTCAATCACCGCTTTTTCTTACATGAACCTATCTTGCTGTCTTTCTCTCTTGCTTAATTTAGCTCCCTTTCACTCTCACAAGGTGGATTGCTTACGGAATGGATGGAATGAATTTTCCCGGCCTTTTTCCTAGCATCATTTTATTTGCGGAATGTAAGCTCTCCAACGATGTAATGATAATGATCGACATCAATATTTTTTTATCTCTCCACCTGATCCATTCGCCTCCGTGACCCCTTGGGAGTCGTTTCGCTCGAGCTTTTCCTTTTTTTGTAAATCAACACATTTCACCTGAAAGCCCGGGACACTCACGCGCTAGTCAGCAGCAGCAGCAGTAGTAGCAGGTGCACGATGCCGGTGTTCCCTTGACGTAGACCCTTGACGGCTGCACACAAACACACACAAACACACACACATACACAGCCACACATGGCGTACGATGTCGTGTGCGCTTTTGTTTCGCTCCGTACTGCAGCGTATTTCTGCATGGCTGGGCAAACGATAATTTCGTCCCTTTTCTGCCTAACGCACTCGAGACCTGAGTGTGTGTGTGTGTCTGGGGGTATGCTGGCTGCAATCACGATTGAAGGTGGAAAGGCTTTTTCGAGGCCTCAGCCATACATTTAAGGCCTAATGGTGCTTCACAAAGGGCGCAAAGGGCGAAGAGCGCAGCCGTTGACGACGGCCGGCGACGGTGGCAACGCATCAAGCATCGCCTGCTGTTGTCATTTTCTTGGGAAGCGGGACGATAAACAAATATCGGGGCCCATGCTATCGTCCTGCAGTGCTAGTGCTTGACGTTTTGCCTTCGAGGCTGAGACGATGGCTCTCTTTTGTCCGTAGCAATTGCAGGGTGTGTGTGTGTTTGTGTGCTTTTTTGTGTTGTTCTTTCTTTTTTTACTTTTAAAACGCCCGTACACCGCGCGGCCACGGTTTACGCTTTCCAGTCCCCATTTAGAACGTGCTTCGATCTCATCCCAAGCCAAAGGCATGTTTTGCACGACAAGAAAGCGTTTCGCTCTCTCTTTTTTGCTTCTACCCGTGTGCTGCTGCTGCTTGCACATAGGCCGAGAATGTTTCCCTTGACGACCCGGGCGACGACGTTGGCGCTTCCGCACCGCACAAAATGGCTACCGGTCACAGCGTGCGAATGATGGCGGGTGAGGTAACGCCTAAACTTTGGACTCAATGAACAATGGCCAACGAAATAGTCGACCGGGGTGGAAAAGAAGAGAAAAAAATTGTGCTGACGGGCATTTTCGCACCGTGATGGGCGCGCGCACCCGCCTGTAAGGTAACGACAACCTTATGGCGAAGGAAACAACATTTTGATGAGGACGAGCTGCGAAATTTGACACCCCGTCGCGTCATCGAGCTTCGGCCACAGTGGGTGAACCACCTCATCCTCCTCCTCCGCCTCCTCCATCACACTATCTTGATTTTCTTCACACGCATTTTCGTGCTAGAGATGAGGCGTGCCCGGGATAAAAATGTCACCATACCATTAAACGCTGGGCGGTCGCGGCGGGAGGGGAGGCTTGTGACAGGGGCGAAACTCTGATGTCGCTTTAAATGAGGTGATGATAGATCTAAGGGCAGAGAGAAGAATTTTTTTTGCGCTTAGCTTTCTTCCTGCCTTCCCTCGGCGCAATAATTTACTGCTCCCCGGACCCATCCCGTCGTCCTCCATGAGACAAACACTCTCTATTAGCCGTCTTATTGTGCTTCAAACGAGACGAACGCCACAACGCAGCGAAGGGAAAAGGAATGTGAAATAAAATTTTCATACGCGCTCGCATTTTTGCTCGGTTCGTTTGCCACCACCGGCGGGGCTCCGTCGGCACGGGCGGAATGATTGGAACCGTAGAGAAGAAAAAGAGAAAACAGCACCGGAAGTCCTTCTAACTGACATTTGACAGTTTGTGAGCTTTGGCTTCGACGTTTCGCTGTTGTTTCGCGCTCGTGCTGTGACGCAAACGAAGGGGGGAGGAGTGCACAGTGGGAGGGCAGTGTTGTGTGTTTTGGAATAAAGAGACGAGTTTTCGTCTGGCCCCTTCGTTTCTGCCGGGAGCTGGCTGCAGAAAGTTTCTGCAATCATCGCCCTAATTGAAAGCCGTTCCATCAAAAACGCTGTGTCGAAAAATCATTTCCTAATGACTTAATGGTTGCGTCCGATGGCTTGTGCGGGGTTTTGCGAGAAAACCCCTTTTTTCGTTAATTTTGTTCATCGGCGGGCCCGAGATAATTCAATTCCTCTGGTTGGGTGTCGCTCGCGAAGTTATGTGATGAAATCAAAACTCCTCTTTTGGATGGAGCGTTGTTTTTGTTGTTGTTCAAGCTCGGAATTCACTTCAAGTATCATTAAGGAAGGGTAGCATGCCACTACAAAACAACGACTAAGGCTAAATATTTGATCAATGCGTACGCACCGGCGGAATTTTCGAACCTTTATCAGAGGCTCCCGAAAGACTGCGTTCCCGTTGACCTTCGCGTCAGCGTAATGAAAATGGCGCATAGTTTCTGTCACTTAGGCTAAGTGGTACCGGCGATGGCTGCCCACGCGCACTGACAAACTCGAGTCGTAACTTTGTGCTTGCAGCTCTCGAGTATCAATTTCGAGCCAATTCGCGCTTGGAAAAGTTTTGCAAAGCACTCGCTCGCTGTTTGGGTGAAGAATCGTGGCCTTTGCGTGCAGCGGCGTGATATTTACACCCCCTCGGGGGCAAAATGGTGGTCCCCCGGGTGGAGCAGGAACGGGGGGGCGGGCATTAAATTACCATCAAACCTCCGACGACCTGCTCGAGGGATCACTTGTGCGATGCGTGGTTCTAGCCAAAGCAAACCGTACTGGCAAACACAACTTTTACCACCGTGGACATTAATTTGCCTCCCTCTCTCTCTCCGGTTGGAGTAAGCCCCTCCGAGTCCGACTAAATTGGCGTGGGAAGTGTGGAACCTTCCTAGCTAGACACAGTTCCTACGCCTCGAATGGATACGGCCACTTTCGAGGGTCGAGTAGTGTGGCCGAGTTTCGAGTGCTTTTTGTCTTTGGCTTGCCGGCGGGAGCAAGAGCCGCACTAGTTTTAATCCACTTAAAACACACTGAAAGAGGCAACCAAACCCCCTCCTCGTTCTTCCCTTTTAGTTTACAAACACTCCAAACAATATCCAATAAAAGTTTTGCCACCGCACAGCTCTCTTTGCCCACCGCAAACACGCTTGGGGAGTCACTGACCTTCCTCGTCCGTTCCTGGTTTAAGCGCCCGTCGGGCAAAATGTGTTCCATGGGGCAACTGTTCCGCCGAACCATTTATTTCCATTCGGACAGCGCATGGCTTGCTGTGATGCATCTTACACGTCCTCTACTTTCACCGCGCTCGTATTGACAATCTTTCATTTTCCCAGTGCCTACTTTACACTCGCGACTGATAAACGCGCGTTTGCTGTCGGGTTTGCGCGTAACAACTTCATGAATTATTCCACGTACGCACCACGACGGCATGGCGGCTTGCGACGATGATTATGATTATGGCGCCAGGTGAAACTTTTGCCGTACCGTAGGGCTGGCCGTGCAAAAAAAAGGTTAAAATAAGTACAGAAAACACACACACACACACCTACACGTACACAAACACACACACTTATAAGACGCACGGTATGTATCCTTGAAAGCCTTCCGAGAGGGCGTAAAAGTGCGTCGTAAAAGTATTCTTACCGTGAAGTAGTAATACACGGCCAGCACAATTGTCGCACGCTAATCCTGGTTGGTTGGAACTTTTATTTTTGCCCTTCACTCTAATCCCTTCCCTGCGCTGCTGTCCTCGGTCACTCGGTTGTGGGTGGTTCAGTGAGGAAGGTCACACACGCGCGAGCACGCATACACACACACATTCACGGAATGGCACAAAACATTCTGCCAAGTGCTCCACAACTACAGTTGCCCCCTCTCAGAAGTAATTTCCTTTTCACTTACATTTAACGTACAAAAAACGGTTGCAATTTCCCCATTCCCCACTTTCCCCCAGCCCTTTTCGATCTAAAGATGATTCACTGGATGCCGATTGATGATTCGAACTTGACAAACGAGTCCCGTCACAAAGCAGCACACGCGAGCATGAAACCGAACCAGGCCAGTTCCGCACCGTTACTAACCGTTCGAACCGTTGCCCGGGTGGGAAAGCTAAGGGAACGCAACACCGTCCCCGTTCGGTTGCGGATGTTGCGGCGTGCGCTTCAGCTGCTCCGGGGGTGGAATCCCTTCACCGACTGGAGCTGGAGATGGCGTTGATGGAAGCATGTCGAAGGCCGAGTCCGAGTCGCCCAAGCGAGCTACTGCTGGCCGCCCGCAACCCACCCCTTCTGGCACGATGCAGAGTCCTGCGCAAAAGCGCACGCGGCAGGCCCGCACGGTTCGGGCGTTTTTCTCCACCGCCACACGACTGGAAGCGAGCGGGGAAGTAGCGCGCACTTCCAGCGGTGAGTGACCGGTAACTCAACGCTCTGGGTGTTTTTTTTTTTTGTGTTGTTGCTGTTGTTTTTATCTGCTGTAAAAGAAGATGTGTTTTTCTCAGATCGATGAGCAGCCGCTGCTGTGATGTGTTCGTGGAAAAAGAAAACGACTACGCGAAAATGCTTTCACCGTAGGAATGTAACCCTTCTCACGTGATATTACAATCACTCTCTCGTTTGCACACGGTTCTATTTCCCATGTCCATACAGCCTTGTCCCAGGGAGCAGCGATTCACGTAGAACCGGCGGGGGAGATAAAGGATCACGCGTGATAGGTCAGTGCCGTCAAGTGTTGCGCACTGCTTCCCTGCCTCCCAAAAGACGGCTTCCCCCAGGTGGGTATGCCGTGTTGCAATCGTTCTTGTTGCTTTCTTCCCCAATTTTACACGTGAAATATGGGTATGGGAGGTTTCGGAGGTGGAAAAATGTATTAAAATCGCATAAAGTGGCAATCACATTGTGCTGCTTTGTCTTTATGAGCGTTCGCGCTGTACTAACACACAGATTAAAACGAGATGCGAGCTGGATTTCCGATGTCGTTTAGTCAACACCTAATTTAGAAATTTGTTTCACCCTCGGCAGATGCACGCTCGCCTTCGAACTAACCGCCAAAGCGGTGCGCGTGGAATTAGCGTGTAAAAAAAGCCACATTGTGGACGTTTACAAATGGCACCCAGTTTATCATGGCACTGTGGTAATTGACATAATTAATTTTATTTATTTTCTTCCGGTCCACTGTCTCGTACGTCACGCTCCCCGTGGCTCTTCAGTGCACCACCACCAGCACCGCTGGCTGCGGGTGATAATGCTGGTCGGGCAACGATCGTCTCGCAATGCAATATTATTATTTCCCTGCCCTGTTCCCGGTCCCCTGCCCCAACTCAGCCTCAGAAGAGAGGAGTGAAGAAAGTTCTATAACATCTTTATCACTTTTTCGTGTGAGCAGAACGGAACGACGCGAACTATGTGTGCAGTTGTTGTTGGCTGCCGCACGCGAAATGGACACAACGGTGTGCACTTGTGACGGTGTGATTTTTCTTTCCGCCCACTAAGCTCCGTGGGTAACGTACGGTAGCGTCCTGCGTGCGAGACGGTGCCGTTGTCATGATTGTTTCACGAAATGCTGACAACATCAACGGTACGGACGACCGTTTCCATTAGCAACGGCAAGCTGATGACAGCGCTCGAGCAGCAAGCAGCAATACTCCACGCGAACCAGTGAACGCAGCGCGTTTGTGTGTGTGTGTGTGTTGTGTAAATTGTGTAACGTGCGACACAAGCGGAATGAGCCGAGGGGATAAAAATGCGAAAAATAATTCCCTATCTGCAAGCTAAGCCAGTGAACAACTGACACAAGAACCTGCTTCTTTTAAGCAATTCCATCTTTCTCTCTGTATGTGTGTGTATGTGTGTGTGCATACAAGCGTTAGTGTGTTTTTAATTTCCCACGAATACGGACACAAACACACACAGACACCTTCAAACCAGGCCACCCTTCTCCCGGTTGAGCGAAACGCGCAGAACCAAGGATTAAGTGAAAATTAGAGTGGAAAATGTTGCGCTGATTTAATTGAATTGAATTCAATTTTCCCTCTAAGCCCTTGCCATGACTGTTGACAATGGCGAACGGGCTCGTGCGTCACCGGTACCACCGGTACCACCGGTGATGACGAAAGCTCTCCGAGCAAATATGGACGATGTACGCAAACCGAACTGAAAAACGCAAGCAAACACGAGTCAACAAACTGCACGTACAGACAGACGCGAGAGATAGACGCGCTGTCGCAACAGTGGGAAGAATGTGACGAACTCGATCGACGCTCAGCACGGATAGCAACCCCCCCCCCCCCCTTGATGAAAGTGCACTGTATAAATATCCATATTTTTCCACCCATCATCACAACCCACATCTCGGGCGCTAGCGCACGCCCGTACGGCAACGGGATTTTTGTTTTATTAAGCGTGTGGTATAATTTAGCTTCCCCTTGCTACCTCCCTCCCCCCTCCTCCCCATGCCACCTGTGACTAATAATGAAAGTAGAAAACCATCCGCATGAAAACTACAAAATGCGCTCATGCGAAACAGTTTCCCATGCGCGAGAACCGCGCGCGGGGGCAGACGTGGCGAGGGCTTATCGTTGGCAGATTTATGAAACTTTTCGGTTCAGGTAGCGATTCGGTGGATTTGCATAAAACGGTTACATTTTATTCCTCTCCCGCGTCCCGTTCTCTCTCTCTCTGTTATTTTCTTTCTCTCGTTTTTTGTGCTGCTTTTCAGCGCGACAGCAAAAACATCACATTTAGTCGCATCAAAACTGCTGACATATGCTTTCTGTGCTGGCTGGCTTCCCGGGCGGCACACAGCAGGACGCGGCGCCCTGCATACCGATGGGTGTGCAGAAATTAATTTCTAAATGTGGCTTGTAATTGGAAAGAATTATAGCCTGCCAGATCAACTCAACGGGCTGTATAATAAGTGCCTTTAACGGTCCTGGCTTCAGTGGAATGTTGGGCGTGGCGGGGGTGGAAAGGTGCTTCAGATCAAACAAATCTCACACCCAAGCATCCGGACAGTACGTTTAAATGACCTCGGCCGGTGTTCTAATCCCATAAATTATGCTGATTATCATTCATGGTGTTAGTGGTATGCTACTTTTTTGCGTTTTGTGGAATAATTTTTTTTTTATTTTGTGCTTCATTTGTGTATGTGCGTGTGTGTGGAGGTGTATGAATTTGCTGCAAATTCCACAGAATCCAATTATCCCGAACAATCCAGCTGGAAATGTGTTTGAAAACTACACCAAGGTAGCGAAAAAGTTCAACAATGGTCCCCCAAAATAAAAGAATAAATTCCCTTACCATGTCTTAAAGCAGCAAACGCATCGTCGACTTTAAACTTGGTGTGTGTGTGGGAAGGTGGGAAAAAGCTCCGGTTTCGCATTCTCCACCCCCATGTGAAGCAATTTCCTCCAATTCGGTCGCGAACAGCTGTGGCCAATCATAAACTAATTAACTTTTTCGATATTCATTATTTATTGTGTCGGGACAGGTTTCACTCCCACTCCCGAGTGGCCGGGTGCCCTGACATTTTGCACATGAAATTAACGGACAAAAATGTCCATCTTTTCGCCCCCTCCTGCCACCTTCTCGCGCACGGTGCTGCTTTTTTGGCCGGGCGTGGTAGGACTCGCCAGTGGAATTCATTTATGAGTCCAATCGTCCAGGAGCAAGGATGTCGCCCGTTCGACCAGGTTGTGCACCGTTGACCGGTGCCTGTCGTCGATTATCGAGCTCGAGCCTATCCCCCTTCCCCCCATTTGAGTGCCATTCCACTCGATGCATCAAATCGTAATCGATGACTTCCATTAATTTTGCCCCACGCACATTGGCACAAGCGGCCCGTCGGTTCGGCCACATTCACCGCCACAGCCGTTCACACACTGCCGGAAACCGGATACACTTCTTCGTTCGTATGTGTGTGTGTGAGAGAGCATTTGGGCATGGACTTCAATCTGCTCCGGCACGTCCGGCATTGAAACTCGTGGCGCGTCGGTCAGCGCTGGGGCAACAAATGCATGAAATGAGATTGTTCCGAAAGGTTTATGATGTTTTTTTCTTCCTTCTGCTTCTGCTGCCTTTTTGCCGGGTTTGTTTGCGTTCTCGCGTTCGTTTTCAATCAATCTCCCCCCGGGCCACAGAGCTGGGTGTGAAAAAAGGCAAATAAAGCGCTTGCAATTGCACATTCGCCAGTTGGTGCCGCATGGGACCAGATGCACGGTGGCCCAAGAGATTCACCCCGTGTTAGTCGGTCCAACAATAACACAAAAAAGCGCTCAAGCTAACACACTTTGCAGCCAGAAGGCAATGAAAGAATGGAAAACGAGTCAACAACGGCGCAAATACGGCACGTGTGTGTGTGTGTGTGTGTGCAGGTTCCATTTCCCGTATGACATTCGCGAATATTAATTGCATCAATTTTGAACATCACTCACACGTGGCCGGCGTCGCGCGCCGTCCCAGGGCCAGCGTGGCGATGATAATTAATGTAATTTTAATTAAATTTGCAAATTCGAAAATATACTGCCCGGGATGAATTTATTCATGAGATGCGATTGATGTACATTTTTACAAGGCGACAGCAAAAGCTACCTACATGAAACGACGGAAGTGTGGAAGGTTGGAATGATGGTTGAATTTTTGCAATATCGCAAACACGGACAACGTGGCCGCAGCTCATCTCGCGACGGTCCGAAGTGCGCCAAACATTAATCGATACTTTGGCAGGTGTCGTTGGACCCGTTCTTCCCCATTCCCCCCCCCACCAGTCAGTCATTTATCAACGTCCGTCCTAACCTGCCATTAAGGTTTTATCGATCAAAGTGAAGCGGTGGTGGTCAACGGTCGGGCGGGTTAGCGTCAACCTGCCCGACCGCTGGCGCAAAAGAATATGATGAATAGTGTGCCGGATGGCAGGATGGCAGGATGGCCACTCGACACAGCATTCAGACAGCGTTCTGAATGTGCGCCTTTGCGGAGCTGTCCTTTGGTGACAGCGCGGTGCCAAAAAGTGATTACTTTTGCTCTTTCGCCGTGGCGAGCCAGCTACTTCGCGCGTGCTGACCGATGAAGAAACTATAGCACAAGGTCGCAACGTTGGATAAACGATGATGAGCATGACGATGATGGTGGTGGTGGTGGTGGCGATGGCTTCGAAGAGAGCAAGAACGCAAGACGAGTCAAACTATCGATCGACTATGTCAAAAAGGGGTTTTTGCTGCAGACTGCCACGAGACCAAAAGGGCAACCTCGCGGCTGTCATCGACGTGAGTGAGGGAGTGAGTGAGAAAGCTTAGCTTGGATTTTCTTAAAGATAAACTCATAAACATTTAATAAAGCGAGCGCCAAAGGTCACGGCGATCTCCCCGATTTCACTGATGAATATTTCCATACCGCCATGGTGCCAAAACGCCGACCCACATCATCATCACATCCCGCACGTTGGTTGGTTGGTCGCTTCTCGGAAATGGAGACACCTGGTGCGCCTCGGTCAGTCGAGTGATTTATTGATTTTCTCTAATTATGTAGCGGTAAATTTCATTCCAGGCCTGTTGATAACTTAATTACGTGACACGTCAGGCAGGTTGGAGTATCGAACGAATGAACAAAAAAAAGGTGCACGACGAACAGGCGACAAAATTGGTCGCAATCGGTCGAACCCAGTACGAGCGCAGTATTACAGACAAGACAAACGGGCCGGCCTGACCCCCCCCCCTGGCCGCCAGACTCCGACTCAGTGGTTCACAGTGCCTCATCGAGCTGATTGTTGTGCTTCCGACCGCCGCACACATCCATAACTCACCGAGTGGTTTAATGGCGCGGTGGCCAAACCCCGTTCAAATTTCAGCCCCGTAAGTGCAATGAGTGGAAGGATGATGGCGTTCGGGTGGTTCCGCTTCTTTTTTTTCTTCCTCTGCTCAACCCCCTTCCACTTTTACAGACAGAGGGACTCTCTAACGCACCTACTACACACACACACACCGACGCATAATGGGCTCAGTGTGGCCGCGTGGTGTCCCAGGCCCGCAACCGCGGCACCGTGGGCCTAGCCGAAAACAATCGATTTCGATTTCGTTTCAGACCGCTGAGATAAGGAAATTTATTGAATTTATCAATATAATTTTTACTGATCAAATTTATTACAGCCCATCCATTGTTTCGGACCGTCCCGGGGACGAACCGCACGAAATGCTGAACGATGCCTTAAACAGTTGCGTTTCGTGGGAAGGAAAGGTGGTGAAGGAGGGGTAGCTGCAGGGATGTTCTCCCCCACGACAGCAGAAAAAAAAAACTGTGGGGTGGCTGTGCTTACTCTACAAGATAATAATGGTACGAGCCTCCTTTTCAGCTCTCTATCACCTTCTCTCTCTCCCTCTCACGAGGGGACAAAAGCGACCGTTTCGATAATAACGGGCGCAAGGGGAGGACAGGCGCAAACGTGTTTGTGAGTGAGTTTGTGCATCGATCGTACTTGTCCAGCGTCCCTGCGAAGCGAAAGTTAAACAAAAACAAATTTTAATCGATATTAAATGTGAAAACTTTTTCGATCGTGTCGATTTTGGGGGCTGGCTCGGTTTGCATGGCTGTTTTGGGGCGTTTTTTTCCTCTCCTTCAGTTTTGTTAGGGGGAAGAGACCAAGCCCGCCCGATGTTGCCATTTCTCCTTCCGTTCCACACACCCAACTTAACACAGCGCCATCGAGCAAGGCACATATTTTTATACAATTCTGTTTGAATAGATTGGAAGCACGCTTTTCTTCCGGTGCGTGCGTGTGTTTGTGTATGTCTCACTTCCGGGAACCCACCGTACCAGTCCATGCCATCCACTGGATGTTTTTCCCCGCTGATCGGTCAATGTGTGATGAGGGATTTTCCTCGCACCCGCCTTCTCGTTGTGGTGTTGATGATTGCCATCTCCTCTGTCCCCGTGCCTGCAAAACGAACCCGTGCAAAGATAGCCCTTTCCCACTACCGGAAGCGTACCGAGCGTCGCAGTACGATAACGCGTGACGCGTGAGGAGGAAGTCTGGTGGTGAGTAGGTGACGGGTGAAAGAAAACAGCAAAGCAGAAATAAAACCATCACACACTAACTTACTACCTACCCTCACTCACCCTGTCCCCGTCCCGTCCCCCTTGGCCGGATGTAGCCACACCACTCCAGTGCCAGTGCCGCACCGTAGCCGCAAAGAGTTTGGCGCATAAATCAACATATCTGATCGAACAAATTTGACCAACATGAACGCCCAAACACAATCGGCTATCGATAGATGTGGGGTGTGGACGGGACGGGACACAAGAATGGAAGGAGGGTGGGTGGATGGTACAAATAACATTGAAGTAAAATGAGAGCACTGGAGCATGCGAGCAGGGGAGCAAAAATTGATGAAAATAAAACTCCCGCTTGTGTGTGTGTGTGTATATATGTTGGATGTTTGCTAATTCCTTTGTTTATCCGTCCTATCGATGGTACTTGCAAGGGATAACAAAAGCACTACACAACGGGGGATGAGCGAGAAAGTGCGATCGAACACAGCATCACAGTATGAGGTTATTTGGAAAGATATGTTTCCATTGTTTGCATGTTTGGATAATACCGAAAGAAAATAAACAATTCTTGATTTTTCATTGTGCATGTTGGCAATTAAAGTTGCAAGCATTACATCAAACGTAACACAACATAGTTTGGGATGAAAAAAAAAAATGCATTAAAAACATAACGTTTCGAAAACTGATGGATACGAGAGTTTACACTCCATTATAACGTTAAATCATTCATCGACCCATCAGCAAGTATCAATCACTCCGTCCGAACGGGAGTAATGGGCCCACATTTAGGCCCATGCTATACAAAGTGCATCCGTCATTGTCCTGACGACTAGGAAACCCAGCCATAATCCCTACCTCCTTACCCTTTTTCCTCCTATTTTCCCCCCGCGCTACAATGACACTGCTGACTGCTTGCAAGTACATCGAAAATACATCAGACGCTTTAACGGAACGGATAATTTAGACTTTTGTGTAGGGCTGCCCATTCTTGAAAGCTTCGTCCTTTTCTTCCCTTGCCCACACTGCACGCTTCCGCTAATGGCAATGCTCAATTCGACCCAAGCCCGGCGATAAACAAAGCAACTTGAACATTGTCGAACCAAAAAAGGAAGGTGTGCATGGGGGATGATGATGATGACTGTGTGCCGGAGCCAATGGTAATTGGATTGAAAACGAGTCGGACAGCCGAGCATGACGATGATTAATGCTTTCGCTGGGGGCGGGGGTTTCGAATGAATGGAAGCGCAAAAGCCTACGGTCCACTCACCCGGGGTGTTTTCTTCTTTTTTCTTTTTGGCTTACAGCAACCCATTTCCTTCGGGCGATTCACAATTGGCGGCTGCACGAAATGGCGTGAGCAATGTCGAAGAAACTCAGCCGCCAGAGCAAAGCTAACTGCAATTGGCGTGATTTTGTAATACATTAATGATAGACCATTCCGTTCGGAGCACGATGATGACCGGGTTTGGTTGTCGGAGGGGAGGGGGGCAGTCCACTACAATCACTACAATTCGGAGTGTGTGCTCACGAGTAGCTGAGCAGCTGGAGCTTCTGCAGCAACTGGCCGACGTTCCACTGTAGCAGGGCGGGCGTTTTTGCCAGCACCTTGCGGGACGGTTCCTCCAAGCTGTCCTTCAGCAGACCGTAGCAATCGGCATTGTACTAATGGGAGAGAGTGAGAGAGACAGACAAGCACAACACAACAGCAAATATAAGTGACGTGTGTGAATTACGCGTCGAGAGCTTGCTAACGCCACTCACGCTTTGCTCCTCGGGACGGGGATGGTACGCGAGCAGGATCTGCTCGAGCGCGTCCGAGCACAGCTCCTCCACCTCGACGAACTGTGACTTAAGTGGCGTTATCATGACGGTGCCGAATTCGGGCTCGTTCCGTCCCTCGATGAGCTCGCGGCCCAGCACGAGTGCGGTCCGTCGATGGGCGTACCGGTTCCACAGGCAGGACTGAAAGTTGTGCGTCAGACAGAAGACACCGAGACAGCGCAGATTGTGCGATTCCATCGACGGATGCTTCGGGCTCGCCGCCCGCTCCACGCCGGGAACGTAGAAACAAGTGTCCACTTGTGGGAACAGGTGCACATTCATGCGCTGCAGAAACTTCTCCAGGTCGTCCAGCGTGAATGTCCCGTCGCCGGGTGGCAACACTTCCGGTGCCGGTGCTTCCTCGAGGAACAACTTTTTCGTCTGCTTCTTCGCGTGCTCCTGCAGCGCCAGCCGGTAGCCTTGCGCCGTGACGTAGAACACGATTTGCAGCGACTTGGCGGTGAGCGTGAGGGCCGTCGTAAGGTTGGCGCTGGAAAGAAGTGCAAATTGAAACAGCAGGCCCGGCGTGCGACCGAACAGTAAATGGGGGTTTTTCTTCCTCCTTCTTACTTTCGTTCGCTCTCTTCACTTACATCCTGCCGTGGCGTCGCATGTCCCAGTGGACAAATGGAATGTTGCAGTACTTGCGCGCGGCCAGCCCGTACACGCCCAGCCGGTCCGTGGTGAAGGTTAGCAGCCGTCGCTCCGGATCGTACGATTGGTTGCGGATTGGCATCGTTGACCATCGACCCGGCTCGTGCTCGATCAGCGCCATAGCCTCCTGCTCTTCCTGCTCCTGCTGGGCGTCCGACAGTGCCGTGCTGTCCCGCTGGGCCGTGACACTGCCGGCGGACTTTCTCCGTTTGCGCTTCTTCTTCTCATCCTGCCCCAGCGACGCCTCGCTCACCCCGGACAGTGTGCGCGTTCGGCCGGCGCCCAGCCCGAGCGGGTACTTTTTTGTCGTACGAATCTCCAGCCACCGTCGCCGGGGCTTGGGCTGAACCATCGCGGAAACATCGCCCGCCGGTTCCGCCTCCTCGCCCGGGACCGGCACGGGCGGAAAGTTGGGCTTTTCCTTCTCGCGCAGATACTCGAGCAGCAGCAGAAAGGTGGAGAACAGTTTGCACAGCCGCTCGTTCGAATCATTGTCCAGCATTGCATCCGTCGATTCCATTCGCCGCACGAGTGCCTCCATTTCCTGCATCAGCTCGGCGGTGATGGCGGCCTCCGAACCGTCGTACCTGTCGCCCACCACAAGCGGCTGGCAGAGCGGCACGGGTGGATGCAGATAGTGGGCAGCCTCATCCGCTGCTGCCAATGAAAATTGTTGCAATTTTTCATCCATTTCCTGCGCCACCAACGCGTCCGTGCCATCCTGTTCCTCCGTGCCATCCGTGCCATCCGTGCCGTCGCCGCTGTCGATATCGGAATCGATCGGAAGGCGCATTTCCGACAGCCCCGCGTCTTGACCGTCGGTGAGAAATTGCTCGTACTTGCGCACCAGCCCGTCGCGTGCCATCTGCTCCCGTTCGCGTGCCTTCCGCCGGGCGGTCCGCTCCGTCAGCAGGGCGTACAGCCGGTTCAGCTCCGCCCGGAATCGATATCCTTCCGGTACGCGCGGCAGCAGGTGGTCGCGGATGAGATAGTGCAGCCGCACCTCCACCGGTATGTCCATCAGGCTAAAGTCTCGCACGAGCTTCGGTTCGCCGACCAGGGCGCGGGACAGCCGATGCTCCGGGGCGGCAAACAGGAGCGTCGCCTTGTGGGCCTCGATTTCGTCATACTGCAGGTGAAACTGTTGTACTTCCGGGGTGAGCTGGGTAAACTGTTCGCCTTCCTCCCACCGCTCCCACCAGCAGACGGTCGGCTCCTCCCACCAGTGACAGTGGGCCGGCAGTTGGAGCTCAATTTTAATCAACTCTTCGGGCTCCAGCGCACGGTAGCCCTTTTCCGTCAGCTGCAAACCATCCGGAACGTTGGTGTAGATGAAATCGGGCCTCGGCTCCATCGGCTGGGGCAGCCTGTCGAACCGGGCCAGCTTGAACACGCCACCGACGATGGCATACTCGCGCAGGTTGATGTAACCCGGCCGGAGGGGTCGCGCTTTCGGCGAAACGCTCGCTAAAGTGTCCCAAAACCGATCCGCTTCCTGCCGCTCAAACTCGGCGTCAATGTCAACCTCGGTCTCGTCCGTAATCACCGCTGGCTCCGGCTCCGGGACCGGTGGCTGCTTTGGTGACTTGCCCTTTTTACCACCGGCTTTCGGGGCGGCGGCGGCAGGCTTCTTCGTGTCCTTGCCCCCTTTTTGAGCTTCGAGCGCTTCCGCCTCGGCCTGTTTACGACACTGCTCGGCATCGTAATCTTCCCGTAGCTTCCGCAGCGCTGTCAGCCGCTTCCGCTTCACTTCCTGCCGTTCGTTCCACTCCGCTTCCTGGGCAGGGATCAGCTCCACCGTCGGTTCCAGCGCTGGGATGGTGTGCGTTGGGTCCATATTGCTGTGGTGATCGAACTCCAGCCACATTCCACGGATTAGGCAGTCCTTCAGATCCAGTGCCGGGGGTCGATGCAGCACCAAGCTCAGCGGGACCATGTCGATAACTTTCATAAGCTGATTACTGGGGATCGGGAAGTCGGGGAAAGGGGGAAGATACAACGATGAGTCCCATACAGCCGACGTTCACATGAAAGCCCGCGTGATGCTTACTAATCGGGCGCAAGTGGAACCGGACGAAAGCTCCACAGATACATCGACAGCACATCGTCCTCCTGGAAGTGGAAATCACTCATCACAGGATCCAAAGTCCTTTCCGAGAGAGTCCACACAAACAGCGAGAGGATTTAGCTGGAATGACACTACCGAATCCCCTTAACCGACCGACCGTCCCTAACTCACTCCATATCCCGGGCGATGTTACTGCCAATGCGAAAGGTCATCCTGTCCAGCGAATCGCTAATGAACTTCCGGATCTCGTCCCGGACGAGCGCGACCTCGGCGGGCATCGTTTCTTGCCGCGAGCCCTTGCCTTGCACACTGTCCTGGATCGATGCCAGCACGGCCAGCGCCTCCCGGACGGTGGGCAAGTAAAGGCCGCCTATGTTCCGGAAGACTTCCCTCAGATCTTTTCTCGTCGTTCGCTTCCGGCTCGGGTCTTGCGTCAATGGGCTCCGTTCGTCCGCTGCCAGCGTCCAGCTGACCGAACTCTTTTCGAGCGCTTCCTGCTGAAAGCGCCACCGGTACAGCGACTCGCGCAGCAGCGGCGGGCTGGCCGGGTCGGGTGCGGCCCGGCAGGCCAGGAAATCGGTCCACTCTTTCCGCTCCGCCTGCTGTCGTTCGTGGTCGAGCGCTGCCTTTTCGAGCCCTGAAGATCAGAGTTAGTTATTGTCCTGACCCCGGGACCGGGCTTGTTCTGCTGACCCACGCGCATCTTCTCTCCATTAAAATAAAGCCCACTTTACTTACGGCGAAAGAACTTGACCGTCTCGACGAGCAGCATGCGGCGCTGGTTGTATTCCTTCAGCTCGAGGGCCACCTTCCCGTGCAGCCGGTCCTGCTCCTCCGCATAGCGTTCCTCCTCCGCCTGCCGCAGGGCCTCGCTGCATTCAAAGAAAACGCACAAAAACACACACACAAACATACAAACACACAGAAAGCAGAATTGGTGATAATTCAAATCATAACAAACATGGCCGGCGGCCAACACTGTATCGCGAGAAATAATTACAGCAATTCTTGCGGCGAAACTTTCGGACTTTTGGCTTTCTGGAAAGAGTAAGCGAACAAGCGAAAAAAAGGTCGTAAAAAGTATGCGAGTGCGAGCGGCCGGATTAGGATTTATGATGGAAAGTTTCTCACTCACCTTCGGCATTGTTGGGGGTCTCCCTCGATCAAACAGAGCGGACGGAACGACGAACAAACGAGCAAATAAAGAAGGAAACTGGAAGGCGCTCGCGCCTGCTTTGATTAGAAGTAACAATGCAATCTCGATGGAGTGTTGGAAACTTTCTACTGGCAGACGGCAAAACGGCAAAAAGATACCCTTATTCGAGACTTTTCTTGGGGAAAAAAAGAAGGAAAACGGTCCGATCCGATTGGTTGAATTCTTAAATAATAGAGAAGTTTTCGATAAGCGAAACAATTGACAACTTCATCCCAAGTTGAAGCAGTTCGGGAAGTGACCTTGTGGTTCGATTGCTCCGCCAGGTGTGTTTTCTCTCTCTCTCTCTCTCTCTCTGGCCTTCGCAGCAAGGGGGGAATTGTGGATAAATTAGACATACAAATAGCCCACCCCCGACACCCGGGGCAACGGTCTGCACTGCACTCGTCAATAACATCCGTTTCCGATCGGACGTGACATGGGTGCACAAAAGAAAAAAAAACATTCCCCTCGACGGCACACAAAGCGCGTCCGGGATTGTTTCTTTTAGCGAACGGCGCCATCCCAAACCCGCGTAGCGATTACACACCCAAACACGCGTGTGCTAGCTCTGTCGACGATACGATTGCGTAGTGGCATGTGTTCCTGTTGTGCGTTTTGAAGCTACATTACCGGACGAATCGACCCGCTTTGGCCCCGTTTAATGCGATCGATCGAAAGAGCACCTTCAAGGGGAGGGATTCGTGCGCCCCTCGTGATTGGAAGGAGTCCCTCCGCCGTTTGATGAACTTGGTCCCTCGGGACATCTCACTGGCTGAGTGTGTGTGTGTGTGTGTTTTTTTTTTTGTTTTTTTTTTGTTTAGCGCAGGAAACCTGCCCAGAAAGTGTGCTTCATAAGGTTCATGAAACGAACCCAATCGCACTAAATGTACTTTAGATCGAAGCGAGTAATCCTTCCGTGGGGAAGTCGGGCGCGTGTGTGTGTGTGTGTGTGTCTCGAGCATCCCCGTGGGTCGATCCACGTGTGCGGCCCAAGATGATTTCATAAATGATTCATGGAAAGCACATAAATATAATCCAATCAGTGTCCGGAATAGCGGCCCAAAACCCGAACCCCTGCCAGTCGTACGTTCTTTTTTTTGGGTCACTACTGTTCCGGTCGGCTCTGTCAGTCCCCCCCCCCTCCCGCACTGAAAAGTGAAGGCATTATTTTGGTGGGGGGCGGTTTCGGAAGATTCGGGTTCTAAATCTACCTGGCCCATCAGCCAGCACGCGATATAATTGCAAATAGATTGATTCAACCAGCATGGCGTTTCCCCGGATTCGCGTGGCACGGCCATACGGTGGGTCAAATGGCGAAGAGAAATGGCAAATTATTGCACGCTCCGAAGATGGGGAAGCGCATTTTCGGGCAGCATTAGATCCAACTCCCAGCGGTCGGAATCGATTGCCGGTCCGATTAATGGTGTTAGCGAGACGGGAACGATTGAAACACAAAATCACAAATTGAAAAGTTATCTTCGTTTACTTACTTTAATAAAATTATCCGTAAAAAGGCTATTGAGTGCAACCAGCCGATTGTTGTAATTGCGTGCTAAAGCAACCGTTGCGGATGAACCATTTGAGACATTTTAAATTCAAACGTTTCTCAACAATAAACGGCGCACTCATTCGTCGACACTCCGAGCTTACGAGCTTGTTCTGATTTGACGTTTATGACGTTGGCGTCTCTTGTTTTGTTTGTCCACCCAACGTAAACGCCAACGGAACGAGGAAGCGCGCCAGCAACATAGATAAAATTTATTTGTTTAGCCATCACCGGGGCGCGCTGCTTTAACGCTGCTGCTGCAAGCGCACCGCAGGGAGGCTTAGGCCCCGGAACTAAGGCATGAATGGCAGCAGCAGCAGTAGCAGCAGCAGTAGCAGTAAGCGTGTAAGCAGCGAGAGATTTATTCCCTTTCCGAAAAGGCTTTTATCGAGCGTATAATTTTAGCAGGCCCATAAATTGGAAGTAAAACTCGAGCAGGCTCGTCGAGACCACTCGGGCTGTTTGGGGGGGATCGGAAAAACAGATAAAGGGCGGATGAGAGAGAGAGATGGCACAGTAAAGAAGATTGAGATAGCTTCGCTTTCAGCACGTGCACTCTAGATAGGAGAGTTTAAATTTTACCAAATCGCCTTACATCTTTACACATGCCGATGGAAGGGATGCGGTGCTGTTTGTTCCATGAATGAACGGTGCATCCGGTTGCAACCACAGCCAGCCAGCTCTATTTAAGGCACCACTCCTTCGTAGAAGCCTTCCAGCCTGGTAGTGGTTTATTTTAAAGCCAACCTTTACCCAATTCAAGACACTCACAGACACGCAAGCCCACAAATGGAAATGGCTACTGCTGGCCAGGTGATCGTAAATGAAATCATTTCGGCACCACACACCTTCCACTGAATACGAAAACGGAGACACTTTGGTGTGCTAGAGCTGGACAGAGAATGAACGCTTAATGGAACACCGTTTTTATTTTTTTGGTGCGCTTTTTTTGCTTCACCACCACCACAGCAGACTTCTGCGTGCTAAACCGATCCTCTCTAAGCCTTCCTTTTTCACCTCTTCCTGGGGCAGCACGGGGTAGGGTGTGAGGGCGCGCGTTTTGGCGGGTGCTACGCGCGTCGCTGGCTGTGGTTATTTATTGTACAATAAATTACTTCCAGTATGAAATAAATGAGAATTATAATCGAAAACAAGCGAATTGCGAATTGTTTGTGACGCTGGTGGCAGCAGCAGCAGCATTAAAACCCATCGCCGTACGGTGGGTGGCTTCACTCTGTGGTCATTTGCACCCTCTGCTCCGTGCCATTGTTGCGGGACCACAGTATTGCTATTTTTCCCGCACTGTATTTGGTGCGACCGTGTGTGTGTGTGTGTGTCGGCAGCGTTTAATTTGTGTTATGTTATCCTCAAAACAGCGGGCACAGCATCAGCCCACAAAGCACAAAGTCAACAGCGAAATTCATTTATTACAATCGTGCTGATTAGTGTCGTCGAACGGGTTGAACGGTGGCGGGTAGTGGTAGTGGTGGTGGTAAGGGGCTACATGGAACACATTTATTTCCCTCGCCGTACGTTATTAATCACACCCACTATGAGGCCATTCGGTTTAGTGTGTGTGTGATGGTTGTGGTGGTGGCAGTTGGGGTTTGCATTACGATCAAATTAAAATATTTCCTCTAATGTGGTTTTGACGTTACTCAACTAACCAAACATTAAATTGTAGTTGAAACACAAAAAGGACAAACGAAACTACAGCGCCGCGTTCCGCTCCAGGGATTCTAAACGCGCGCCCGCAATGAATGCAATTTGCAATTTGAATGTAAATTTCTGTGGGTAATTCCTGAAATTATTTGCAAAAAAGGCCCTACTGTTTCAAATAGTGCGCAGATGAAGCAGATGAAAGGAATTCAATGGGGAAAAATAATGCATTATTGCACAGCTAGTATTCGAATTCCATGCTTCGTTGGTTGAAACAATGAATAGAATGTAGATCGATCGGTTGTATTAAAAAAAAAAAATAATAAAAATCATCAATACTGCAGCTTTTCTGTGGACAATTAACCTTCCTCTTGTGCATCATGCGCAGCTTTCGCTCGCGGCTGCAATCATTACAAAATCCTGCTCACTGTTTGCTCTGCCGAACGCCGCCATCTAAGCTCTTTTTAAATGCATTCACACAATTTGCAGCGAGCGCATCGTTAGTAAAACAAAGCGTGTAATGGAAGGGGTGTATAAAACACACACAAAAAGAGTCACGAGAACCAATACCGAACACACCCAAATGGAAGAAAGAGTGGAAAACCCCCCGTTCCAGCGATTCCTCAATTGCATCATGCATTAAAAATGAAGCTACCGCCGCACACATTGCCATCGTTTTGGCCCTAGTGGGTGAACAGGGGTGAGACTGACCACGAATAGGTGGGTCAAGGGACGGAACAGCATTTTCATCAATCAACCAAGCCAACCAACCCGACCGACCGATGCCTGGCGGGCAATCCCAGCACCGTAGTCTCCGAAAAGTCCAATCACCACTCCACTCATTGGCACTCACATTTTGTTGCAAACAGAATGCACTTTGTACACTGCACGCCCGCTTCCTCTTCCTACCCCCCCCTCCACCCCCCCGCCACACGATAGTTATGGAGCAAAAATATTTGGCCAATTTCACGGAAACAGTTCAGTTGGGGGATCGGTCGGACGGACCTTTAGCCCCGGTAGGGCAAGCAGCGCGAAGGAAAAACGAAAGGAAGGATGGAAAATGGAATCAGCTTTTCATTTCCGTGGGCATCTCCTGCATCTCGAGCTGCATTCACATTGGCAGTTTCGAGTTGCGAGTTTTGTAAGGAGTGGCGTAAAAAGTGGGCGCATATGTTTTCTGTGCGCGCAAATCGACCGTTCGAGCTCGAGCTGCAACGCTAATGGAAGCGAAAAAGGGGTTTTGGTGTGGTTGGCGCTCCCCCGTTTGCTGACCGTGTGCCCCGTACTGCCCCGGTGTGCAGTGTGTGTGGAAACATATTTTCGTGGTCGATTACGCTTTCCCGCGAACCCCTTGGCCCGGCAAAGCGAGCCCGCGGCGGTGCATTTGTAGCAATTTAGCGTGAAATAATAAAATTACTCGCAACTAATCGGAAGCGGTGTTTGCCATTTCCGTCCGTTTGTTGCCACTGGCCACAGTGCCAGGGAAGTGCAACGGGAATGGGATGGCATATTGAATTTTACGGTAGAATTTGCCACTGGCAGTGTGAGTGGCGGTCCGCGGTAGATGATGATAAAATCGATACACCCCTCGATTGAACCCTTTTTTTTTCTTTACTCAAGGGAGTGGAAGAACGTGTTGATGGAAAAACGATCCCACTCGTTGGCCGCCAACCTCTCGCTTTAAAGCGCTCAAGACATGGTCGATTGAGCTGACCATAAATTCGGAAGACTCTCCTTCTTCCGCGCGAGGTGCTGAAAAGTGGAAATGATGTTACACAAACACACACTCACACACAGACACGGCTTCACACGTTCCCAATGATGGATGGGATGATGTCGAACAACCGCGTCGAGCTCGTGTACATGTTGTTGTGTGTATGGGGGTTTGATGAAAAATGACCACTTTTCACTGAACGAACCCGAAATCAATCGTCCCGAATGGGAACACACCCATCATGTCCCTTTGCCACAGCTACTTTTCCAACAGTAACTTCCCTCCACACGACCACCTCCTCGACCGCTCGGGGAAATAGGGTTTTAAAATTGCTTACCAAACTGTTGATTCTGCAGTGGAGCCTACTTTGACGCGAATACGCGAATAATTGACGCGCCAAAATCGGAAACGAAACCAACGCGCGGCCTGCTGTGATCGATGGCCCACCGGCACGAGCATATTACGGCGGCGTGGCGATGATGGAGCATAGCCTTGGTGAATTAGCAAATTATGGTCGTGATTAATGCATGGAAAACACCGATCGGAATCGTGAACCGGGGGAGGGGGGGATGTGAAAAAGTGTAAAACTAATTGCAAATGACAGCACGCTTGTGATGAAAAGCATTAGGTGAAAATTGAACAATATGGATGGGTGGTGGGAATAGAGGTTGATTTATAATGAAGCTGACTACTTTTAATTATGTTGCTTGCGTTTAGTGGAAAAACGCACCTTTTGAATACTGTATCCATTCATTCATTTATCGGTCTGTTATCGACCGATGTTTTCAATCATTTGAATTGCAGAAAACGTGTTTGTAACGCTTCAAAACAAACAAAAGCCCGATGAAGTTGACATCCATTAAGTGAGATTGCTAAAGTTGTTCAACACAACAACAGCAGCAGCAGCAGCAGCAGCATCAACACAACTAAGCTCATCATTCTCAATCACAGATCGAGCCCCGTTGTCCGAACGTTGCAGCAACACACAAACTAGCCTCTTCGACAGGACAGGAGGTTTTTGACTTGGATACCATATTTTACATATCCCTGCCCATAACTCGTGACGAACGGCCCGACGCTGGCCACCCGCTCTAATCCAGTCTAATCGAGCGGATCGAAGTTTTCGGGCTCTGGTTTCGATCACTATTTGGGCTGCAGTCGCATAATTTATTTGCCCTTATAAATCCACCCGCAGGGCGACTGGTTCTGCTGCTGCTGCCTACTAGGACTGTTGATCCACTCTCCCGATGGAGTCGTTTTCTATAGACACTTCCCTCGGCCAGCGATTGCTCGACGAGTGGTATTTTGATCCTCATCGCAGAAACATCGCAACAACATTGGGAAATTTTAGCTTCAGTGGGTTGTGCCCGGTAGAGGCCATAATTTTACTGCAAATCTCCATCCATCTCCATCAGCGAGGCTTTCCGAGTGGGTGGGCGGGGGACTGGGGTGACTTTTGTTCATATACAGGCAACCGACACAGCAAAAAAAGTCGAACCCACATCCACATTGCAGCCAATTTGGAGTTGTACGGGCAGTTGGCTGACACGGGATGGGTGGAGTTTTCCTCGGGCTTTTGAAACAGTTCCCGGGTGCCCAGTACAGCCCCACACCCAACCCCCCCCCCTCCCCTCTGTCTTGTTTTTTGGTTGATGTTGTTTGCAACCCGTTCGTTCGGGTTTCCCACTTTCAAGCGGATTCTTTCGCGCTGCGAGGGCCATGTCAACGCAGACCGCCGTATGAAACTTTTTAATAAACCCATAACAGATCGATAAATCCTCCATCTCGCTCATACATCAACTCCTTCGCGGAACGTCATGTTGGCATTGCCACCGGGTCGGCCCTTCTGTGTCTGTGATGGACGCCTGGCCATGGGTGATGTGCCGTCGATTTGCCACACAAAGGCTGTAGTGAAGTGTAAAACAACAACCGACAAAAAGGTCACAAATTATAGAAAAAAAGAATTTAATTTTGGGAATGCTCCAAATATTTGATTTCTGTAAGGCAGGCATGATAAACTAACGAGGTTTCCTCCCTTTTGCTCTCTCTGATAATGTTGAAATATGTAATTAACTTTGACCATTTTATGCTTTTTGTTCGTTTTTATGATACATTCGCTTTAATGTTTGTAAAAATTAAAAAAAACTAGTAAAAATTAAGTCACATGTATCGATTTCTCCCATAGTGGGACTTCCTTGCCTATGGGTACGATTTATTTTCATCGCTTTTCGGCAATGTCACACACGACAACGGCGATGCTTATCGTCAATCGTGAGACTCACAAAAACACTCCATTTCGTCTGCCGGTTAGAAATACCAAACCCAATTTTTTCTTCTTTTATGCTTTCGTTTCGCCTTGCGGTATTGCTCGGCACTAACCGCGGCATTTCACTGCACCCCCAAACGGACCAGACCGGTCTGCCAGAGCCCGACAGCCGGCAAAAACCAAAAAGCAACTGAACAATGACGGATGCCTCGACCGGACGGATTGATGGAGCACTAGCGCTGGAGCTGGAGCAAAATAAGCACTGTTAGGAAAATCTGCACGAAAAGTCAGTTGCAATTTGGCTTTGCGCGTTTCAGTCGCGTTTTTCGTGGTGACCCAAGCGACGGCCGCGCGTTCAAACCTTGTGAACGACCATGCGTCTCCATTTGGTCGTTGCGGGTAAGCAAAACACAGCGACCCCGGGAGGAGAGATGCGGTTTGGCGGCTTGGGGTTCCGTGTGTGTACGGTGTCAAGTGTGTGGATTCATCATCATCTTGATTTTCCTGCCCAGTGCCCCGGAGGCGTTGGCATAACAGGGCCGGGAACTACTCGTACCAAGCACGGAAGAGCGATTAAAAGGAATTAAAGTGATTAAAACTGAGCACGTTGTTGAGATTCGCGACTTGTCGCGACGGAAGGTGCCTGGCGCTGGCGCCTGTTGAGTCGATTGATCGTGTGTGATTACTGGTGAAATTGTTAAGCCCATGCGTTACTAATGTGCTATTGATGTTGAGTTTGGCTACCAGCTATTGAATCGAACAAAGCCGACAGTGCTGTTATTGTTATCGCTAAATGGCCGCACATTGAATATTAATTATGGCGTTCCATTCATTTGATTCTTCAAAAGATTCCATCTAATGTATTGTTATCAATTAATTCACACAAAATCATTATCAACGTGTTGTACATCAATAAGCGATCAATCAGTAACTATTATCCCATTTCATCAATTAGTATAAAAGCCTTTTTTGTTACTGCTTCCTGAACTTGTAATAGCATGATTGTATTGTTCCCAAGAACATTCAAAATATTTATGAAGCATTTCACATCACTAACAAATCAGCAAATACCTTCATTCATACACATTTGTTTGATCTGCCAATTGTTCTGAGTACGTCGCATGATAAACTATTGCAATTGGTAAAGCTCCCTACAAAGTACCCCCGGACAGCAGTTGGTAAATTGTTGCACTTCCCGCAACGACCATCCCCCCACCCCCCTCCCCCCTCCAACCACAGTCAAAAGGGGTAAAATTATTTACCTGCAGTTTATTATTGAATTGTACCGACAGAACGTGCCTCAACGTTGCTTTTGTGAAAGTGTGAAAAAGCCGTACAAAGTGCCATCGGTTTAGTGGAACAATCCAGCTGCCTGCGCTTCTGCATGCGTCCGTTCAGGAACGACGATGGTGAGGGGAAGAATTGCATTCCCTCCCCCCCCCCCCCCTGCACACTATTGCACCCGATGCGGTTCGATGATTCGCTTTTCGTAGACCGCAATTCGATCGAACAGGGAACAAGGCGGGCAAATGAAACAAGCGAACAATAGATTCCGGCCGACAGCACTTCCGGAAAAAGTCTTGAAAAGTGCCAACAATAAAGCGGGACTGAAGGTGTCGGTAGTGGTCGGGTCGGAAGAAAAGAGAATGCAAAAGGGTGGGGGGGGGAGTATGCAACTTAAACGTAATGGCATGATGCAACGACGCTCCGTGCCCAGGCCCAGGCTGCTGCTGGATGGAAGGAGGCAATGTTGTCTGCTGTCCCTCCGTGGAAGAAGCAGAGCTGCTTTGGAAATATGAGTGTCTGCCTCGTGCGCCTGCCCCAGGTGCTCCAGGTGGAAGTGGAGGCGGGTGGCGGGGGGGAGAGTAAATGGAAGAATGGAATTTCCATCCGTGCAGCTATGCCGGTTTTCGCAACTAGCTCGTAGGCATACTCTATCGGCCACCGACATTCCCTCCTGCAGAAGGGAAGTGGAAAATGGAAACGATAGAAAGGCTAGTTGAAAGCCTAAAACATCGTGCAGCTTTTTTATGACCCACTCCACAGCCTCCCCTACTGCCATCGTGTCTGCAAGGCAATAAGCAAAATGGGGGCGAGAGGGAACAAAAGGAAGGAAGCGGAATTGGACGAACACAGCAATGGGAGGACGAACGAAGTACAAGTTATTCTCGCACCGGTGTAGTTTATCCCGAAGGCATCGTGTGAAGTATTATCGTACGATCGTATTTATTCACCGAGTTTGTACCACATCCTGCTTCCCTACCTGCTCGTCCGTCCGTCTGGTTCATTCAACCAGCCCGTACATTGGAAAGTGCATTTAAGTTCAAGTGTTTCTCTCTCCTTTTCCCTTGCAAGTCCTGCACGAATCCTGGTTCCTTTTTTGTTGTATGTTGCCCCTGCTACTAGAATGAATGATACATTGATTCATTTCTTTAACCGAGTCTTTTCATAGCACTGGTGACGGCTGAAGCACAATGCGTCTTGTGACGGTGATGGTTTTCATTTCAATTGCTTGTTTCCGCTTTTTCCACCCCTTTAAAACATGCACACCGTCTAACACAACAACGACAAACACAAAAACCCCAATCAGGTTCGACGGGAAAGCCGAAAACGCCTGGCCGAAGGGCGTATAACTCCATTTACTAAACAAAGTTAGCAGAACAGGGGGGTTTTTCTCCCCCCCGTTTGCAATCAATCCCTTTCTTGCTCGAACGAACGAAAGGCTTTAACATCTTTCCTTAGGTTTCGATTTCTTGTGTGTACTTCCGTGCACGACATGACAAGTCAATTGTGAGAATTTAAATGTTATTTACTTTAGGTGCAAACAACCGAGCAGTGGCGGGAAAAAAGTGCCTCTGCACACAAATCATGTGCACGCTGGGAGCAGCTCCAGCGAAACAATTAGTCATTCGGTGGACTTCCGGCTAATGTTTATGCAAATAGCTTGTCTGTCGGGATCGCGGTAATTTCCTAATCCCTTCCTTACCCCTTTGTCCAAAGTGTTTGTGTGCGGAATTCCAGCAAAAGCGTCAGGCAAACCGGCACCGAATGAGGGCCCGCGTGGGCCGGAAGTTGAAAATGCTACACGTTGACAGCAGCGCGTAACAAACGGCCCGCCCCACTCACGGCATGGATGGATGGATAGATCGATCGTTGTTGCGATGAGAGAAAAATCGCTCAACAAATTATCACTATTAATGGGCGGCCGGGAGCGAGTCTCCCGATGCGTCCGCTGCCAGCCTCTTCAGCCACTCATAACCATAAATCAATCCCGGATTCCCCGTTTCAGGGGGAAGGGAGAGCGTGAGGAGAGGGTTGGGTTTTGAGGTTCAGCCCATCCCGAGCCCGATCCAAGCGAAACACTTTTGCTAATGACAGCGATGTCATCCAAAGTGTCCATAAATCGTATTTAATGAGCTCGAACATCACTCACTTTCGGCAAAAGGCGACAACTGCGCCAGCCCCCATATCCTCACGTCCCCCGGTGGACCGGTGGCCGAGTGGTGACAAATCAATAACCGGAACCGGGTTATGTGAGTATCCTTCTTATCGCTTACCACAGAAACTGGGGATGGTGGTGGCTGCTGGGGATTGCTGCTGCTGCTACTACTACTACTACTACTCACTCTTCTCATCACAAGTATCCATTTAGCATCCGTTGAAAAGCGTCTACTTTATGACCTTTTTTTCTCCTCCTTTTTCCAGGAAGCGATGATGCCTCACACCGCTGGTGACCACTGGACCGAATAAAGCAACCGAGAAGTCGAGGTCGGCCATTCAGCTGCATGGGTGTGCGTGTGTGGTTTCGTTATAAAATCACTCTGGAATAATCGCTGCTGGAGGTTTTATCAATTATCATTCCCATTGACGCCATTCGGCGCACGTTAGCTGCTGACTGCTGAGTAACACACCGTGCCATCGCCGTCCTTTAATGGGAATACAGATGGGTGTGCTTGTGTATGTGCTTGAAAGCACGGTCAGTGGGAGAGTTTAAAAGCCTGTCCCGTCGGTTTACCGTGGAAACAGTGCCCCGTAGCCAATTAATTGCGTAATTTCGCATTGTGCTATCGATTGAACGAACGCGTCGGACGTTCGGTACTACTTCCCGGTTCCGATCAGCATTGACCTTTTCTGTTGCGTACGATTTGCAAAGTACGATTTGAATCGATGTCAGCGAGGAAACAGACCACACCAAACAGTTAAATCCGTGCACTAAACGGGGGCTCGTACCAGCTGACCCATGTCGCATGGTGATCATGTAATTTGCATAATTAGCACACGACTAACTCATCGTGTCAAACAACTCCACCGGCGGCAAAGGGGCATTGGCAGTATCGTGGGAAAATGCATACGATACGGTCCGTCCGCACGACCGACTCCGGCCCCCTTCCTCCCTGTAACCTCGCCTGGGCGTGTGCCAGTGTCCCAATGGCACTTCCGGACGCGTGAGTATTAGTTTCACACCCACATGAATGTAATCAGCGCCTGACCTCTCGCTGCCTCCCAGCGGCTGTCGTTGGTGTCGATGGCTGGAGTGTCAATATTCACGTCTCCCGGGGGACGAACAGATATAGCCCTGCATGTAGGAGTGGGAGAATAAATAAATAAAAAAAGGAAACGGCTACAAAAAAGCGACCACGAGAAGGAAACGCTGAGCGAAAGCGATGGAGCGTGTCCAGAACCACCCACGGATAAAGCTGCCTCACGCAAGCCCGTCCTTCCCCGGCGGGGTTCTCCTTGCTCTGGTTTGATTAATTATGTTAAATCACTGCCATTATAGACACTGTCCGACGGGGTTCGATGCTAATTAAAGATAGTGTGCGTATGTGTTACTCAACACATCATTTACCGAAGAGTATCCCACTAAGGCGGCATTTCATCACAGTGGCGGAGAAGTGCGATAAACATGGCAATATCCTACGCAATGCCCACTTTAGCAACAAACTATAAACAATCTTGTTTACCTAGTGCCCCACTCCAGCTTGCACTTGACCGGCAATTTCCTTTGCATAATCTAGATTGCGTGTCACTGGAGGACGTTAGGTGAGGTGCACGAACGGCTCGCTTTGAAGTAAGAAAAGCTTACACCCAAGCTGTCAATCAATAGCAGCTGTCAAATATTGACAGACGGATACTTGAAAACAATCGCACATCCCAACAGTGACGCCTGTGCACCGTTTCTTGCCGAGCATGCACTTTAGTGTCCCGGAATATCAGTTGGAACTTTGGCGAAATCACTGTTGACTATCACTAGCCGCTCACAATCGTTTCATCTTAATTATAGATCAGTTGTTCAATTTGCTAATGACGGCGTTCTGGTTCGGCGCTCTGGTGGCACTTCCTACGCGCCTACGTTGCCGGCGCTCTGCCGGGAATGGGGCCGGTGGGCTGTCTAGTTAGGCGAGCAAACAAAGCGTAATTGTGCCGCAAACGGACGGACAGCTGTCGGGTGTCTGGCGGTGTGTGTCAAACATCAAATTTGAAAGTCACCAACCGAACCACCGCCAGACACAGCAGCGGAAGAAGTGCCATTTAGTTTAATGCCCGATTTGGAATACATCTGGAAATGAAATAAACACTGTTCGGTGGCAGTGTTTCCGGCTGCTCCTGCTCCACACACACGGGTTTGAAGAAGCCCTGTTGACCCCCAGAGTCCGTGCTGTTGTTGTGTCACTGTGTGCTGGTGCAAAAAGGTGCTGCAAAGTGCACAGGACCGGGACACACTAGGTGAAACATCGTCGCATAATTGCTTCATCACCCGCTCGAGCAGGCTTCAGCCATGTCCTGTGCCTTATCCTGGTGAGATCCAGATCCGTTCGTGGACGTGAACCACATTCTAGGCATCTGCCTCGAAAAGACGATCGATAGCACAATCGCCTTAACTCGAGCGCCCGTACGAGCGCAGGCGGTTATTTATCGGGAAAACAGGATTATCTTCCGTGCATAATAAGATTGAATTTGCTTAAGCTTCCCTCTAAATCATCCAATTTCTGATCTCTCTCTCTCTCTCTCTCTCTATTTCTATCTTTTTCGTTTTCCAGCAGTTTAGTGTGTGCGTGTGAATGTGCCTTTTTTCAGGGAAGCCCCCAAACCGACAACGACCTATCAATACTGCCTCCATTATCAAGGATTCAATGAATAAACACGGCTCACTTTGGAATTCGTTTCCAGCTGTGTCCTGGTATTTTCCCCCATATCCTTCCTACAAGCTCATAGTTAATGCACTTTCGTGGAATGTTTGAATGGCCATCGTGCTTGGCCTGATCCATACTTATCAGATGTCACAAGCATCAAACGGTCTGGGACTTCCTGGGAGTTCGCTTGTGTTTGATATGTATAATATTGTTTTCCCAGTATATGAAAACTGTGGGATCTCTCCCTGTTGTTGTAAGTATCATTCAATCTTTCAACACACGCTTTAAGCGGTATTTAATGCACAGACTTTCACAGAAGACAGTAGTCGTGAAAGCTGCACGAATTGAATGGCCTTTTTTTGAAAACGAAAATAAGAATACTAGGCAAGGCGTAAGATTGATGAAAGGAAACCGACGACCGTTGACGGCATTTGTAATCAGAATAGCAATGTAACTCGTGATTCATCCACTCTTCGATCACACATCCGCATCCTTACTCTTTTTTCCCCGCTCGCATTATGTTAAACGATGCGGCTAGTTTGGCTGAATGTTGAGAACATATTTTTCCACCCTCAAGCGCTTCCCTCCCGGCGGCCTTCCGAAGCGCACAATCTGCACTGGATAAATTGCCTGCATTATTGGGTGGGTAGGTTGCGATTTATCATAGCGCTTCGGGATTCGAGGAGGGAGCGCTGCGAGGGATGCTACGGCGAAACCTGGCTTAACCTGGCAATCGGAAATCGAACCATTATTGGGGTGGGAATTGGTCAAGGTACCGATGATCAATAAGGGACACAGGCCAAGAAGGAAGAGCGGCGAGAGGGGATGGAGGAATGTCAAGGGGTCGAAAATGGGGGGTTTTGATTTATGCAGTGCCGTTAGTGCTCAACAAATGATGAACCGGAATGCGTTGTTCGTGCGGTGGATTGAAACTTTAAACTCACTTCCCCGAAATGTGCAGTGGAACAGTGTAAAGAAGTGTAAAATGATTAATAGTGCAACATAATGGGCATGTTGGTGTACACTCAGCACTACTTTTGCACATCCTTTCCCCCCATTTTGATGTGGTACATTTGACACTTGGGGAAGGGTGTTAATGAATGGTTGATTATTTTACACTTCAGTTACACACACACACACTTATGGAATGATGTTATTCCAGCAAGTGTTGCGTGACTGGGTGCAATATGTACAGCAGTCACCAGTTTTGGAATAAATATCACGACAAAAACACCGTAGGAACCCAATCAGTCAGGCCCAGCGTGTACCATAGCGTGACAAAGTATTGAACAACATGAGCGAAAAAGTCAAAATCATGCATATGAAAAGCATTGTGTAATGGAAATTGATGCGTAGTGCGCAATGTTCAATCAATGCAACACAAACATTCCAAACAGCTTCAGCGAATTTGCAATCAAACATGAAAACAATTCCAACGAATCGAAAAGAACAACGTTTCTAACATATCGCTGTTTCTAACGTAAACAGATAGTATTATCACCTGCAACATCTCACATTTCTCACAACTGATAATTCCCGGTATCATCCTGTAGAATAACACTGAGCTTACCGCATAAAAATGGTTAAATTCTTTTATTTTGGGAGGGAAATTGCCATTAAAGCTCTCTTACTCGGAGGAGCTTTGTGCATCCGACTGCTGGCGATGTTTAAAGCTGCACTTTCCCTCACAGACGCCACAAACGCAATGTTGCACAATTTACCAGTGCAAAACCACTCATCAAGATATGCAAATGCTTGTCCAAAGACTCCAGCTGCGGCCGATGCTCGCCGAAGCAACCGTGCGCATGCGAGTGTGACCAAATGGATTTGCCTCTTTTCTCCTTCCTTTTATCTTTGCAATCCTTCGCAATGAGCGTGCACAGGGAACACACATACACACCGGGATTGGTGGCATGGTGGAATGAGGGCCGAAGCAAATATGAGTAACGGCGGTGGCCGACAAAATCTATGCAAAAAAGGGCACGGTCAACGGCCACTCGTGGACGGCATTTTCCCGCCACTCCGCTACCGAGCCCCATTTACTAAAAGCATCAAGAGTTGGGCTCGGAGTGTATGTGTGCGTGTTCGTTGGTGGTACGCTTAGTGAAAAGAAAAACGGCCATTCAAACGGTCCAGCATACAAAGCGAAGGACGGGAAGTGGATGGGAAAGACCTCTCTCCCTCTCCCTCTCTCCAGCCATTCCGTTCCGTTGGCGCTCGAAATGCTTTCCCACGCGATTCCGGAGCGCGGTCCCGGCACATACTCACACAAATATATTGAATTGGTTCAATTTGCATAGGAACTCGGGGCTCAATAAAACTCAAATGAAATTTTCCATAATCTAGGCCAACAACAAAGACGCCCCTCCCCCTCCTCACTCCTCGGACGCGCCCGGGACGCTCGGCGGAGGTTTGCTAAAAGCAAATGATGAGCACACACAAGGTAGCGGGACCTTTCTTTGCCCAACTTTTTTTCCTTTCGCTCTCCTTCCCTCGCTCTCCCTTCTTTTTTCTTTTGTACGAACTGATAAAATGCGTGAAATATATTTTGCTGAAGCTGAAAGTGAACGCCCACACATACACTACAAAAAGAACATGTTTACCACTTTCGGCTGAAAGGAGCTTTTAAGCCGGCACGGAATAAAATAAAATATTTCGAGGAGAGGGGCAACAAATGAAAACGAAAAAAAAGGTTGGTCAACCTTCGTCGCATTTAAGGAAAAATGTTGAACAAACTCGTTCGCTCTCTCTCTCTCTCTCTTACTCTCTCCCATGCTCGCTTCCTTTTGTGCTTTTCGTTAATCCCCATCGTAGTGTGATAAGTGGATATTGGTTCGGGAAAAGTCGATTTCGTAAGCTTCGGTCTCGGTTTCGTTTCCAGCGATAGGACCTTTCTAGACCGTTGGCATGGCGTTGGCCCAAGCTTCGTAATCCTTTTGCAATTGGAACCGTTTGACCCAATCTGTATTACCGATCGAGTGTCGGCTATTTATAATTACTTAATTACTGCTTCCTGCCCCTCGCTTACGGTTCCGCCCGGTTCTGCCAATCGACTGCCTGTGCTGCTGTGCTGTGCGCTATCGCCAACTCAACTCAAACACTGCACCAACGAATGCAGCGCACCGGAAAAGAAAGGAAACGAAATTTTGCGTGCCACCGGAAATAAAAAGCTAAAGGTGAGGGGACGGCCTTTCTTTCGACTTTGTTTCAGTGGGGGGGGGGGGGGGGAATTTATTGCTTTCTATTCATGTGGAATTGTATTAGTACAGCTAACAAAAAAAAAAAGTCCGACCCTATCCACGTACTTCATTGATGCAGCGGTTTGGTTGAACTTTTTTCCAACCACTGCCTCGGTAATCGGTTACGCGCCCGTCCGGAAGAAATCTGGAGCAACACATTGCCCGTCGGCCATGACGAAGCTGTTGTTTTTTGTTGCCCTCCCGTCGGAAGTATGAGTAATGGATCCCGTGCGCCAACGCGGAAGCAAGGTTCGCAAGATCGGGGAAGAAACAATGAGGGTTTGAAGAAAGTATCACCAACTTCCGCAACAACAAAACCGCGAGCTAAATGGTTGCCTGGGGAAAAAGGAGGCCGTCCGCTCGCTTAAAAGCCACGTCAACCTAACGGAGTAATTATTCCTTCCAAAAACTCTCGGCGCTTTGTTCTTGGGCGGAAGTGCCCTGCCACACGAACGAAAATGGCCTCCCAAAAAAGGGATCATTTTTCATATGTTTCTCAGATTTTTCCGCCCAGCGTTCCATCGGAGCGGCGCAGGCGAGAGGCCCGAGCTCGATTCCAAACCTTCCAAAAGCCTTCCGGCTCCGGGTTACACCAACGGGCTGCGGTTATTGTGGTGCAGTTTTCGCAGTATTCAATGGGTCCTGCTTTTCCCGGCTTTCCGTTGCATTACAAGCATTCGTGCTCTCGTGCCTTAGACCCACCATCTTCAAGATGAAAGGGAACCTTCTGAGGCGAACCCGCGGCCACGCTGCTCGATAAAAGTGCACAAAGTTTGACGGCAAATGTGTGTGTGTGTGTGTGTGTGTGTGTGTGTGTGTGTGTGTGTGTGTGTGTGTGTGTGTGTGTGTGTGTGTGTGTGTGTGTGTGTGTGTGTGTGTGTGTGTGCAACGAGCGCCACTGAAGATGAAAACAATGAGATGTTGCCAGCCGCACACATCGCAACGCCCCGCCTTGCACTACTGCCCGACCTGTTCAGTTTCTTTTATGCACGGCCTCCAGGTTTTTCGCCGTCGAGTGCGACCTTGTGACCTGCCTGGAGTGCAATATTGGGATGACTTCTTGCCTCCTTCCACGCCCCATACCAGCAACTCCTACGGGAGCCAGCAAACCCCAAAAGAGCAAAGGACAAAGCAGCTCGCCCGATTATTGGTGAAATATTTTGCCCCTTTGTTCGAAACTTTTACCAAACTCGGCGCACCGGCAGCACCCGGGACACATTGCAAAATCGAGCTGCTTTGAAAGTGTATTTTATGAGTCACGGGTTCTTTTTCCGTCGAAAGCTTTGTTAGCACACTGCACTTCAACTCGTAAGTTTGTGGTTATTAATTTTTCACCCACCAACCCGGAGCGTCCAATGCATTCAATCTTGCCGGTTCGATTTTTGAAATAAATTAAAAGAACCATTTTCCTGTGGCAGCTATTGGGAGTGAGGGTGAGTTATTGCTATTGCAAAGGAGAGAGAGAGAGTGTGTGAGAGATTGACTGCATTCAGCTGGGTGTGTGTGTGTGTAAGGAAATGGAAGATTTTAATAAAATTATAACAAATATATTCAATAAGAAAAATATTCTTTCTATGGAATTCTGCTCCATGGAAGACATTCCTAAACAACATTCTTGTGCGAAGGTACTCTGCTCACGTCGATGGAGACGCCCCGCTTGACCAAGTGATCAAGTGCCGGTGTCCTAACAGAACCCGTGCAGCAATGTGGCTGTTGCCTTTCTCACAGGACGTTTTGAAATTTTACTTAATCTCCAAAGCACTTTTACTGCAAACGGGCAATTTTATAGACCTCACCTCGCTCTATTCATGTGAACAGGGCTTCCAGCTTGTACGCTGCGTGCCAGCACACATACCATTGTATTGCGACAGCCACGAGGGAAGGAAATGAAAGAAATCATTCAATCGGAATTCATGCACGCTACCCCCCGGTTCGGTTGTGTGGTTGTCGTGCCGACCAAGCGGAACACACCTCAATAAGCCGTCTCTCAGTCATCGCCGAAGCGTCGAAGAAGGTACGTGCTACATGCCCCACCGCCCCACAAGCACAAAGCACATACGCCCCAAGTACGGTGGACTAATAAAAACCCCAGAGCGAGGCACACAAATCCGTCTTTTATTCACACTCACGCTACTCTGCATACGGCATGCGGGTTGAAATCAAAAGACGGAGTGCACCTTTCCAGTTCACCTTCCGGGGAGGGAGTGACAGGTACACACACACCCACAGGCAGGCTGATTCCATCGTAGAAGAGAGCACTTTTTGCTTTAAGCCTTCCGACACGCTGGCTGATTGTTGTTTGACATCGAACGAACGGGCAAAGGGGCAGAGGTGCCGGTGGGACGAAGGAAGTGAAATCGAAAGTTTTCAATCAAACACAGGATTCATTTCCTTATAATCCCATCGTGCCATTTTTCATTTCCCTCTCCGCTGCCGCCCCTGTGCCCGCCGCTTTTTGCCCGATAACGATTGACCGGAAGTGTGGAGCAAAAGAGGAAAGCTGTTTGCCCGCAAGACGCAAAAATGGAAAATCCAACAGCCGGAGCAGCCGGAGCAGCAGCAGCAACCGAAACAGCAGCCACAACCAAACAACACTGTCTTGGGGCAGAGATTCCGTTTGGCTGATCGGGCGAAAGAAGAAAAAAACACCATAAAAACCCCTTTGATTCTGCAGATCCGGTCGTTTCGACATTTCGACGACGCTGGTCCCGCCCCCCACCCTGAACTGCCGGATGCTGCCTGGTGGCCCGTAATGCCCTCCCCGTGCCAAGAACGAGGTTCTCTTTCTTTTTCTCTCGTTCACTGTCTTCTTTTCTATCCCTCTCTTCCTCTCTCTCTCTTGCTCTCGTTCGTTTCTTCAGCACGGTTTTGGCGTGGAAAATCGAAATTCAATCATTTTACAGGACAAACCGTTGGGGTCGTGGTACGGTATCGTTTTCATTTCCTGCCGCCCCAAAAAAATCCTTACCGAATCATTCGGTTTCCAATTTTTTTGTTGCCGCTCCTCACTCCAGCACACACTCACAATCAGCTGCCACGCCGAGACTTCTTCCCCAGGGCCAGGGCGTTGGAACTGGCCGAATAGTGTGAAGATTTTGTGGCTTGTTTCTAAGGAAAAGCCACCAGCACTACGTGTAAGATTTAACAACAGTGCCGTGGCAGGAGGTCGTAAACGATGACGAGAGCAGTGTACACTGCATGTCAAACCTTAAAAGGCTCTAACCTTCTTTTTGTTTTTAATCATGGAAAATATTCCGCAGCCAGAAAGGTAAAACCACACGTGTGCAGACACGTTGGCAAAATGTCATTACAAGTGAGCGGAAATCGCGAAACGACTTCATCACACATCCCATTTTACTGCGCCCGGTGTGTGTGTGTGTGTGACCCCGAAGCTTTTCTTGGGGGGGGGACACAAAGCCCCTTATCGACACGACTGGTGGTAGTAGCAGCAGCCACCTCGTCACATGTCGTTTGGGGCGGTGCCATTCAAAAGTTCATTCGAATCCTTTTGAACCTGTCCGTCCGGTGCGTCCGGTTCGGTGCGGCTCGTGCGGAATAGGGGTAGGGCACCGGAAATGGGTTCCTCCGTTGTGAAAGCATAAAGTCAAACGGGGCAGGGTCAAAGATTGAACAAACGACCCTAACCATAAGCGAGCGTTGATGTGCCGAAAGGGCGCGTTTTTTCTTCTTTCGCTCACATGTCGCCCGAGGCTTCGAGGACCGTCCGACCGAACGGATGAGATGGGGGAACGGGGGGAAAAAAGGTAATAAGGAACAGAATCGGTGCTAACGATGCTTGAAATGGAAGCCATGAACCTAATAGACACTTGAGTTTGGAAGCGCTGGCCTATACCGACATGGGAGGCAAATAAAACTAAACTATCAAACACTTTACAGTGAAGGTGGTGTAGTGGCCCGTCCATGGGAAGACAGTCGCCGGAACTCGTGTCGTTTGTCTAACAAGATTTTACAAATATCTTTTCAATTGCCATCGGTGTATCCTTTCTTTTAATGTACATCAATCGAGGGATATTTCCTTTGGCCGTTTAGAAAGGATTAAATTGGGTCTAGACATGTCATAACAGACGAATAAAACAGATGCTACCTTACAGGGCATACTACAAGTCGTCTTTCGAGTTGAGAAATTGACACCTGACACACGCATCTTTCCATCCCACCACGACTAATGTGACGTTTTTACTTTGTTATGCCCTTATACATCCTTTAAAAAAACTGTCGCGTCATTCAGCGGCCAAGTGCGACTAAAAATGAATTCAATAAGACAGCTCCGTATGCTGTTTTGGTTCCAATGTGTGTGTGTGTATGTTGGGAAGAGTATTGGCTGGATTGCAGCAGAAGAAACTGGAAAAGGCAGCAACGGAGGAGTTTAATTCCAGTAAAAGCCACTCGTCATGCGTTTATCCTTTCCGTTTCGCGTTGAATGTGAATGTGCGCAAGTGAAAGCATTGTAAACGCATACGCAAGACACATACACACACACGCAAACAGGACAAAACGGCCGTACACTGGAATGGTGGTAGTACACGCATAAAATATGGGATGATGGTGATCGTAAAAGTAATCATAATACATTATCATTATCGTAATTTTAAATCTTACACAACGGCGCGACGACGGAAAAAGTGCTTTCTCTCTCACACACATGCATACACAGTGAGTGTAAGATACTCACACCACCGAAACCGGAGGCACGCGTCACACAGGACACAGGAAAACCCAGACTTACAAGATGCAAAAACCCCCGTCGCTGCCCATGTGTTCGTGCACTGTGTACTAAAGCCCGTCCGCCTTTTTGGCCCGGCAAGTGCCAATGATTATGGTCGTTTCGTACGTTTTGTCCACCGTTTTGCTCCTTTCGGTGGTTGCAAAGGTTGCAACTGAAACAGAAAATGCGTACACCGGTGAGGCGTGTGCACCGAGAGCAGCTTGGTTTTGATGATGGTGTGCCCGGAAAAAAGGAAACCTTCACTCGACACGATGAAAGTGAAAGTGAACGATGCCAGCTTTTGCACTCGTCATCCTTTGCGAAGCCCATTTCTCGGGCCCCACCACCGCTCCCGCTAACGACACAAAATAACGTGCGTTCGCATTGCGATGTGACACATTTTGGGCAGAAATGGGGAGGGAGGGGGTGTAACGCGTGGGCCACACGCGTGGGCACGAACGGCAACAATGTCCAATAACGAGGATGACAACCGGAACGAAACCGTAACCAGCCCGGAAGGTAAAAGGGATGTTCTGGTGCTCGAATGTCGCCCCAACCGTGCTCAAATTGCCACCCGAACGGCTTCCCTCTCTCCCTCTCTCTTTCTCTCTGTTTGCGGCCCAACCCACCCGCCGAGATTCGATACGGTGAAGTACATTGCCAAAGTACTGATAAGGGCACACCACTGCATTAGCAGACTTTATGAGGTGATTCACTAACTGCCGGGTGTGCCGGGGTCTTTGGCCCTGCGTTGACGCACAAGCAATGGCGTCCCCATTTACTCGAACCCGTTCGAGGGCATCCGAGCGTTTTGACGCTAATAGTTTCAGATTAACGGTTGCTTGGGGTTGGGGTTTGGGGAATGGGACCGCATCTAGGACCGCGTGGAATGTGGCGCTTTTGTGTGGAAATATTTCAAATCTTTGCTCTTGCCCTCCCCCAGAACGCTAAAGACTCGCGCAATCACTTTTTACGCACTGCCCTCTTGATGATGAAAGAGTGGATTTTATTTTCTGTCAATATTGTCGTCACGGCAACGCCTGGCCGGCATCAAAAGCATCGAACGGGCTATCAAGATGGCTTTTCATCCGCTTAAAGCTAATGCCGTTGCCGTTGTTTACTCTTCGAAGCGATTGTTTTATCTTCATCTTTGCTAACCTCGCCGGTTGGCAACTCACTCCTGTCACAGTACTGCAATTGATCCGAATATTCAATAAACAGTCACGCAGACACACTCACCGCAATCGCGTTTGCAAAGGTATTTCGCATTTCGCTTGATTCAACGTTCGATCTTCCGACTCTCGACCTGTACCCACAGCTCGTTACACACTCGATAAGCACCTGTCCGTACGGGTTCTGGCGGCTCGCGGCCTTTCATCATGCTCGCCTCCCCCCCTACCCCACCTGTCAGCGAAATCAGATCGACCGCAGCTAATCGCGCGCATCCCATTTCGCTTCACAATGCGAAGCGCAAACATGGCCCCCGAACGCTAAAGCGGCTTTCGCGCTAGCTTTGTGGTGTGGCGATAGCCTGATGACGAGCAGGACGCAGCAGAAACAGAAAAAAAAGACGGGAATCCTTCGTTTATTATCTTCTCAAATAAATGGCATCGACTGGGTGTGGTGGATTGTAGTAGTATCTCTCGTGTCTCGTACTGCTACTACTGCTACTACAATCAACTTGGTGGGCTTGGTGGCTGGTGGTGTTGCCTTTCTTTGCAGCGCGTCTTTATCGCCACCAGTCGCTGACGGAATATTAATTTAAAGAGCTTAAATAAACTTTTACCACCCTCATCGTAGCCCGTACCGTACCGTGGCCCCGATGAAAATCCCCGGAAAAATCCCGACATTCCCGTTTTTTTTCTCTCTCTCTCTTCCCGCGTCCCCACAGTCCGGGAGCGTTTGCTGTCTCGGGTTGGCTGTCTTTTTTTGCCCTTCCTGCTTAGACGCATTTCTTCGTCTTCCATCTTGTTATACGATTTCATCTACCACAATTTCAATTCCCTCGGCTCCTACGGCCCGGCTCGGCCCGGTCCGGCCGACCGATGCGATGTGACAGTCAGCGCAAACGGGGAAAGAACACACACACACAGGCAGCAGCGGAGGACGAGAAAAAAAACTTCAAGAATTTAATCAAATTCCTACCAAACGCCAACCCCAAACGGCGTCGACGCGCGCTCCATGCAGCCTCCCTTCGCCGCCGTCCGAGAAACAAGAACGGTTGGGCCTCATGCCCCACAGCAGCAGTTCCCACGGGCAGTGTCGGAGGGCCTGCTGGCCGAGTCGTTGATGGGGCAGAGCACTGTAGTAGTACATTAAAAGCAGTGCGCAACGCGAAGCAAACGCGGCCTAACTCAATTAGTAGTGAAAACTGTAGGGAACTGCTTTCCCGGAGTCGTGCCGCGATGCTGCATGCTGCTTGCGCCCGGTGCGTCCGTTGGCTTAAAGAATGGTTCTTAATTATGCTAAGCAGTGGAGGCACAGGGCACTGCGGTGCGCCTTACCTGAGCGAATGTGGGAATAATTTCTGATGGAAGATTTCCACAGTTCTAAGGAGTAATTTTGTTCCTATATCCACACCTTTCCGTGTTACAATGCTGGGTGCGGGTGAAATTCTTAATTCCACTTTCTACAGATGAATAATTACAGCAACCAATACACCGAGCGTGCTCTTAGTTCCCGTTTTTTTGTGGTGTGAGCACTTGATCTTTCGCATTTTGACTTAAACTGTTGTGCCAACACGTCAATCTTATTTCACGAAAACGCTTGGAAAAGCTTCACCCCATTCACTGTTGGCACTCATGCCCGGGAAAGTAGAAACTTCCCACCCCAAAAAGCCAACGCTGGTGGCGGTTCGGCGTGACAAAGTTCACTGTTTATCTTGCACTGTAGCGCCATGAAATCAACCGAGTCTACCGAGTCAACCGAGGGATGTTGGGATCGAAATGTACTAAACTACTTTAAAAAGCGTGCTCAAAAAAAAAGCTCCTGCTCAACGGATAAAACCAAACCGAGCAGCTGAGCCGTTGCCCTTGCCAACGCGGTACAGCTCGGTAGACGCCGAGCAACGCCGGATCTTGTTCTAGCCGCTGGTGTCAGTGTGTCTGGAAAGTTGGAAAGCAGTTCACCGAGAGGTTTTCCCCCATTTGAGCTGGGGCGGCTGCATTTACATGGAAAGCGTCAAACTAACTTTTGCTTGCAGCTTGCTTGTTGCGGGACCCGGTTTCCCGCAGCTCCGGCAAGCAACCTGGCCAGAAGTTGCGGTGCTGTGGCTGGCGGATGTGTTTTGCTAATTGAAATCGATCCAAACAACCATACCGAATTGAAGCACTGTCAAACCGGCGGGGCGCGCCTGTGAATAAGCTAACTTTCAATCGTCATCTGTTCGCTCTCTCTGTCGTCAGGCAACATGCTGGAAGCAATTATTCCAGACCGCCTTTTTGAGGGCACTGGGGGGATATATGGGGAGAGCAACTTCTCCTTTTCGGAAGCTTAAGTTGATCGTCTCGGCAGCGTTTTGTCACACTCATCGATGACTTTCCCGTTCCGAAGGGCGGAACAGTCCGTTTGCCGAACAAATCCGTCCTAATCACCCGGACCCGGCATCCGGGTTTAACTGCGCCACACACACACAGACACGGCCACTAAGTAGCGACATATGGTACGGCAACAAACAATACGGAGGTAAGGAACGAACTGGGACCGTTGTTTGTTCCGAGCATGTTTTTCAATGGATACAATTTCAATCGACCTTCCGCTAAGGATCATGCCCGAGTTTCGTCGAACTGTGCGGGCGGGCGTCGTAATCGACAGGTTTGAGGGAGTATTTACATTTCAAAGCACATCGGTACGGTCGTTCATCTCCGCCCCTCGGGCTCCCCGAAGCCCATTACGACACACTCAAACAACGGAGCAATGTCACACACAAACAGCGCACGGCGCTTGGTCGCCGGAACCGATCCTTTCAAGTCGAGCTTGGTTCGTTCACCGAAAACAGGAACCGAACCCCGATGACAGTCGATTTTCATAACGAGCGTAAATGTGTAAAATAAAACTCGATGGCATTTGGGTGGCCGCTCGTTCGGCTGACGTGTGGGAGGACACACTTATCCCGGGCCCACCCACCCACAGGCCATTCATATGCCGTTCACGTGTTCTTTGTCATCGTCATGCCGAAGGATCAAAACACTTCCCCCTCCTCCTCCTCGCTCGTGCATCACTATTCTCACGCTCACCTGGGAGGAGGGGGGGGGTGTGGAGGGAGGAAGCCGAGAACTGCTAACCTGCTTGGAACGATCTGCCACCCCTCTTGCCCCAATAAAAAAGGAAGCTGAAGCAAAAACAACAAAAACAACACCATCCCTCGTCCTGCATGCGAACATATTTGTTTTGCTCGCCAAAATTGTGCGAAAAGTTTCATTCCACCCAACAACCCAACAACCACCCACACCCAAGCGGAAAAACTGAAATACCTTTACTGAACCTCTCCATGTTCCATGTGTCCCGTGTGCCTTTGCAAGTGTTTGTCATCACTGTCGGTGGCGGTGATCGCTTTTTCCCCCTCCGTCCCCGTCCCCGTCCCCGTAACACTGTGCGTCAACGTGCCAGCCCCCCCCCCCTCCCCTTGGAAAGCGGGCGGAAAAGCATCCGGAGTATATGTTTTTATTTCGACACAATTTTACCCTACCTCCCCACCCAACCTCCCTTCTCCCCCCACTCTGCGAAGGCAATGGCACAGTTTTATCTCACGGGTCGTTAAGACAGCACTCACTGCTGAAGTGGCCCCGAACGGCTACGACTTCCATCCACTGCCAGCTCTGAGGGGTTAGTTCGATGGGAGGATTCCCGTTTGCACCTTGTTCTCTCTTCATCCTCCCCCCCCCCCCATATTGATCCGATTGTTGGGCGTTGTTGATGTTGCTGAATATTGAAAACGATCGATGGGAGGACGGGGCGGTACGATGTTTTTGTTTGTCACGCGCTCGTCACGGCCCCATTTTGCGAGACGGGGGTTTTTGTGTTAAAATTTTGCCAAAACTAACACGTGCACACTTTGGTGAACCTCGCTGCCCTTCCCAGCACCCCGCCCTACGCCCCTCCCGGGGGCGTAATATTGTGTCCCTCTATCGTATCGCACTGTTTCGCTGTTTTGTGCTGCAGTCGCAACACTCTAATCCAGCAAAGTGTTTGTGCCCTTCAATTGAATTAACGTAATGGGAACTATTCTAGTGCGTCTACCGCTTCTACTTTCACTACTACAATCGAGACGCATAAAACAAATCATTCCTTTGCAGCGCAATCGTTTGCCGGTCGCTTGACTTTGGGGGCGCTTCGCACGATAAAATTGTCTCCAAATCTGATAAGCTTCGTTAAACGACAAACTATCGCCAATTACGGCTGAATCTTTTTTTTTCTCTCTCTCTCTGATTTGCAATATTTGAGGGAATGGCGTAGGCTTCCTGGGCGAAGTGAGCAGAGAGAGAGAGAGAGAGAGAGAGAGAGAGAGAGAGAGGAAGAGAGTGACGAATAAATCCAATTTCGGCACAAGTGTGCAATTGACTTGATATTTGCTATTTTCCCGCAGCCCTGAGTGCTGAGAGGTAAAGGACGGCAAAGGACACGGGCGGGTACGTTAATGAAATTGAAGCGAACGAGGCTGGAAAATTGGGGAAAAAAACACTCAAACAAGCACACAGTGCCATTGAAAACACGCCGCGTTCGCCCACCGGTGGCACCGGTTGACCTTTTAAATAATTGCCATTTTGCAAAGCTTTTGAGGAATAATTGTAACGCAACGGAAGCCACGAACTTTCTTTTATGTCTCAGCGCACGGTGGAATGGATGGCGTAGAGTGTCTACGTCTGTTGGCAACAGTGGAGTTGCCTTATTGCATTTCATCGCCCGCAAACCCGACTGATTTAATGAAACGGTTTTCGTGTTCGCTAGTGTTTATTTCATTGCGAGATTGCGAGACTCTGCACCCAGACACCCAGCCATCCGATGTTCGTTATCTTAATTAACCGCTTTTCTTAATCTCCCGTCTGCAGCACACTGCGACCTTGTCAACCTTGTCTCCTCCCCGAAAACGGCTACAGCATCGTGGTGCGGCGAATGAAACTTCGAACCGACGGATGAGCAATGTTGGTGAACACCCCGGGCAGTCCGTTGCCACAGTCGATCGAACCCCACGACACGATCCCGTACTGTACGCCGTCCTGCACCGCCGGTCCTCCACTGTCCCCAGCGCACGCATCGACGCCCGGCCCGCCGGCACAGAGCATGCTGCAAAAGACAGAAGAAGAAGTGATGCATCGTCGATAAGAATGCGACCGCGATTAGATCGCGACAGCACTACACACGCACTCTGCCGTGATGAAACCGGTCCAGGTACGGTTGCACGACTCCTGCGGTACCGCGTCCAGCAAGATCATCTGCAAGGTATCGTCGACCTTCCCGGCGGCGGTCAGATAGCCCCAGCCCGTCACCAAGATGCGCTCGCCAATGGTCCACTCGGTCGAGGTGGCCAGCGGAATGGGCGCTCTGCCCGCGCCCAACCCCATGGGCGTTCGGACGCGAACGGTGGCCACGTCCCACTGGAACTCGTTCGGGTCGTAGCGCTCGTGAAGGTGGTAGTAAAACACCGCATGCAGCGATCCGCCCGCCGACTGGCTGGTGCTCCCGGTGCGCACTGTAATCTGGTGGGATGAAAAAAAAACGAAACATCATCAACACGGCGCGTGCTTTCTCTGGTCGCGCGTCCGACTGACTTCGTCATTGTTGGGATACCAATCCAGACAGTGTGCTGCCGTCAGCACCCACGAGTGAGATATGATGGATCCACCGCAGATGTGATTATTGAAATACCGCAGCGAAACCTGATAAGGAACGCTCTCGATGGTTGTCTTACTGCCACCGACGATTCGGTCGGCCCTTGGGTCGTCGCTCGCTCTGACCTGCAGCAACCGAACCGCCGGCAAACGATGCACTCTCGCAACCACAGCTTCTAGGGGCACGGCGTGCGCTGCAACGGTCGGGGACGGGATTAACGAGAAAGTTAAACACTCGTAAAGAGTGCACATCCCTTCCCTCCGGCACCCGGGACATGCTCACTCACTCACTCACCGAAATAAGCGAAAATTAAATCAGTGCAACAGATGGCCACGACCACCACTCGGAGAGCACGGGCGCTGCATCGCATTCTGCTGCGAAGTACGTGAAGTAGCGTAACTCTGTCGACGTGCTGGAAAATGACACTATCCGCGACGCTCGTGTCCTCTGCTGGGCGAGAATTAAATCTCCGCCACGAAACCAGCACCAGTGGATTAGTTGTTGTCCAGAGCAGAAATTTGGCATCCGCGGTGGTTTATCAGTGTAGCGAGAGCGAGTTATCTTTATGGAGCGTCCGAATAAGTCGTCACAGGGGTTGAAGAAGCATACGCGAGTGAGATTCACCCGTAACAGATTATGGTCTAATGGTTGTTGTTGATTTAGATTAGCCTAACGTCCATCGCTTTTATTTACATTAAAATTGAATGTCTCGGGGCAAAAACGAGGCCCGACAGGCTTATTGCATACTTTTAGGCGTGTAGATTGATTCAACAAACTCGAACGCCTAACGCTATGCAATGCGTGTAGCAAATCATTATTTTAACAATCTCACGTACGAATAATTCGAAAAATAAGCACTCTAATTTCCGTTTCAGTGCAACCGTGCCCACTTATCGGAGCTATTTGAACTACTTTCACTCTGCCTGCAAACTTCCATTTCCTAGCCGGACAAACAAGGCTACAAATCTACTCCCTTCGCATTACTTTGTAACACAACTCCAACCGTCCGGAGTGTTCCTCGCAATGAAAAAAAAAAAACGCCCAACCGACCCATTTTACGCTAGACCACCGATGTTTGCCTGCGGTAGAGTCGGCTGAACCGACTAGAAATTAAATTTCACGCCGCAGTAGATGCGAATCAGCAGCCACCAGCCTGCCCTGGACCGTCGATAAAAAGTGCCAACTACACCGTAATGAGATAATTGCGCAATTTTGTGCTCCAATATTTTTACCTTTTACCCTGAGCTCCGCCGGCATGCATGTACACACACACACACCACATCCCGATGCACGGCTTCGGCTGCAACTAGCTTATCACAAGAACGGATGAAGTTGGTCCTAGAAACGTTCGCTCGTCGTTTCACTGCATCGCTCCAATCGTTCGCCCGCGAGGGGAGAGTGTTGGTATTAGGGAGTCGGCAGTGGTTCTAAAACTCAATTACATCATTGCCCTGGTGCGTCGTGGCGTGGATAGAGAGAGAAAGCGGTAGAAAGGAGGAACGAAAACACACTTTTCTGGGAAAAAACACCGACGGATTAGCAAACGTGTACGCTGGTGGTGCTGCTGCAACCCCGGGACGTGTTACCGCTCTTGCCACCATGCCACCAACCCAGGAGACCAGAACGTGCAAGGTACGGTACACTAAATATGCGCTCGTTTGAACTCCGGAAAACGCTAAGCCTTTCTTAAGCCCGCTCAATCCGAGCCAGCGCAATTCGCAAAACACTGGCGGGCCGCGACTCCAATTCCTCGAGGTCTCGGCAGGAAGTAATGAGCAAAATTTTAATGAAGAAACTAGATGCGTTACGGGAAATTGATGGTAATTAGGCAGAGATAGCAATCAGCTCGCGCGTAACGCTTAGAAACCTGGCCAAATGGAGCTGTGCAGCTTCGAGCTCTACGGGGCCGGATCAACAAGCCCCCTATCATTTTCTTGTTCTTCTTGTGGTTCTTTCATTGCTGCTCGGTCTGGTTACAGCCACACTAATGGGAGTCGCTTACGAAGCTAACGTGCAGGTTGGTGCGTGAAGCTTGTTCCTGGAGCTGCTGAAGCATAGATGTAAACCTTCGCTTTCGTGCTGTTTTAGCTCAGAAAAACCCAAACCCTCACAGCACACACTCAATATGATGGATGCAAAGTGAACGGTTTGAAGTCTAATTGGTCGATAAACTTTGCCAACATGCTCACTTTCCTGGTGCGTTGCAACAGCATGTTATCGCAATAATGTAACAACACGATAACATGATGCATGAATTAGGGTGAAAACATGTTCCAGCGAATGCTGCTGCCGAGTTATGGGGGCCATTTATCGCCTTCGGGAAAGCACTTTGCTGTTGCATTGATAGGAAAACACGTGCACAAACGAACGGGGTTAGATTGTTTTGAGCAACTTTAGAGCCTCGCTAAACAAGCTCCACAAACAATGCACAAACTTTTGCACCATTCACTAACAACAAAAGCCAACTAGCCACATTAATCTCTTTGTCCACAGGCTCAACCCGGTAACAGGTTCGTTGTAAAAACGGGGTACAAAACCTCCGGTACAATGATCTCGCCCTAGTCTCAAGTAATGCGTAGAAGCGGCCAAAGCAACCACACAAAGTCAAAGTGAACGCAAAAAGGTGCACAGAAAAACGGTGCTCCCTGCTGGCGGTAAGGGTTTGCACGCCTCGCCCAAAGACCAATGCCACCAGTGGGCCAGTTGGGGGAGTGGCACAACACAACAGGAAAATGAGTGACACAACAAAACACTGCAAACAAACGGGCAAAAACATCGCTACGCAGCGCCAGAAGAGCATTAGCGTGTCCTTCGCCCGCTTTCCTCGCTGTGGTTTTAAATTAACTTTCCACCGGGGGTGTGTTGTAACCCCCATCTCGGACACTCATCACCATCATCACCTCACAGTGTCGTCCACCGGCGTTGACAAGCCTCTCCGAGGCTAGATGGATGGATGGGTTGGCTTGCTGGCGGTTGGGCGCTGTGTCACTGTGGGATGGATCGAAAGGGAAGGAAAATCTTAACATCCATCCGGTTAGCCTTTTATTACCCCGACACCCGGCGGGAGAGAGAAAGAGGGACAACTTAAAAAGTCCTTTCGGCCATCAGTATCCATCCACCATGGGATGCAAGTCACGAAGCTGGCGCTCCGACGTTCCGAAGCCGTGGCTCAAACGCAGAAAGCACTTTACGCAGTGCACACAGCTCCACTTCTTGCACGGTTCGGTCGGGATCGGGCACAAAACAGTGCAGCCGAGGCGAGGCGAGGAGAATAAAGTCCCAGTGCCAAAGTGCTAGTGCGCCACTTCCTGCTGACTTTATCCTTTCATCTTTCGCCAGAGTGCCACAGTTTACACATTTGCCGAGGGCTGCGGGCGTGAAGCGGGCATCGTTTCTTCTGGGCGAAAGGAATTACGCTTGGTGCGTTGCACTTCCTTCGAAGCGGGTGTAAGTGTGACGAAACCATCCCTGCCCAGGCACGGCTCCTTCGAGCAGCGAGCATAGACCTGGGTGCCCCGGGAAAGCTGCCCCGGAGCGTAAAAAGGTTGTAACTAAGGATGCTACTATTTATCAAATGAGGGATGGAAAAAGAAACGCTTTGGATGACGATTTGGTTGGGATGAAATTTTGCACCACGACCAGATTTTGTGGATGAATTATGAACCCCCTTGGATCTCATCGGGTTGGTCAACAAAAGTAATAAATGGTGCTGTTGCCCCGTGCTGTTGGAGTGTTTGCCCAGGAAAAACGCTTGCACTACGCCCAAAAGCTTCGAGCCCTCAGTGGCCAAGGTCGATGACTGGAATTTATTAATATATCTGGACCAGCAAACTAGCATTCCCCCCCTCATCAGACCCCAGCAGTCTGCACGAGGGACGAGAAAAATTGGCATTTCATCCGGTCGGAACCTATCCCCCAAGCTCGTCATACATCATCTGCACCTCCCATTCGACGCGTCCACCAGCTGGGGAAGCAACATTAGCCGTAATTAGCTTGATTGAAGTGTTGCAAATGGAAAGTAAGCCCGGACACAGCCGGCAAATGCGAAAAGATAGCTTTGTCAGCAGCTCTCAGCAGCAAAACTGTCCACCCGTGCGAGCGTCGGTGGTCGGAAAAACACAACATACACACACTTTCCCATAAATAATGCGCCATCCTGTCGACATGTGCTGCGGCATGCACACAACCGTCCCCGAACGATGCAGCCATTCGCGCACGGAAGCGCACGCTCGCTCCGACCGCCGTGTACCGGAATGGGGCCACTCTCCGGTACGTCGTGTCATCGTCAAACGATCGCTAATGAAAATTGTTTCCATCAAACGCACATCGACCGGGTGGTGCAGGCGAACGACCGGATGACATGGAGCTGGTAATTGTCCGGGAATTGGGACCGCTTCTCTGCCATTTGTTTCCGGCCGAAGGTGTCAGCGGCAATGAGTGTGTGTGTGTGTGAGTGTGTCCCATCGCTGTACCCGGTGCCGGGCGAACATGCCGGGCGTACAAAAGTTTAATTGAATTAAATTGATTTAAAATTAAACATAAATTTTCGCTTCCAACGCCCACATCGCGTGTGTGTGTGGGTGTTTGTGTTTGTTGCGGAATGTCCAGAGCGTCCGGTAACGTCTGGGTCAGATGGTGCTGTCCAGACATATTACCGGTCCCCGGAATGGACTCATCTTCACCTCACTCCCTCCCTACCATCCACCCATCCCAATGTCCGAGCCATCCGGTAGCACACGGACATTCATGGAAATGACATTTTCAGGAACAGTATCCAAAATTTCACGTCCAGATCATATAGGCCGAACCCGGGGACCCGGCCTGCTCCGGATAGTTTCGGGCATTATGGGGATCCTCATCACACACCGAATGGCAGCTGGCGAACAATGACGATGACACAAAAGGCACATACACACACACACACATACCGCATAACTTGCCATTCCCTTCCGCACCGCAGCGAGAGCCATCCGGGGAAAATGGCACGGACGGGCGAAGGGTCACACACACATATTCTGTCGTTGGCATAAGGTTCGGTTTGATTCTCTCTGCTGTCCCAACTCGACTGCGACCAATCCGGATGCCCATACGTCATCGGAGCAAATCATCAGTCAGATGGGGAGAGGTGGAGGGACGTAGAGGGTTCGGGCGGATGTGAGCACACTGTGGGCAATGGCATAGGCATGGCTCTGGCTGCGACATGGTGATGAATTCTCTTTAATGCCCTTCGCAAACAAGCTTTCGAGCTGGACGGAATCATCAGACAGGGGCAGTGGGCAGAGTGGAGAGGAGAAGAAAAGTCTCCGGCCAGGTGAAATGCACGTGCACGGAAAGAGAATTCGTGATGTGAAACAGCCCTCCATCGGTATGTGTGTGTGTGTGTATCTATTTGAGTTTGAATCAAGCATCACCCAAGCACACACACACACCCAGCTCCAGCGTCGCTACGGTGATAAATATTGAGCATTTTCGGGGAGACATTTTCCGAAAAATTAGACAGAGTAAGGTATAAATAGACACCATACCGTAAGTTGTGCTGATGGGTGGAGGGAGTGACGAGAGAACTAGACGCTTGTTTAGGGTGGGAAAATTCTTCCAACACCAGACAGCGAAGAACACCGGAACGATCCGGGCAGAGCCACATTACGATCGTGAGTCACGTCAGGACAGTCAAACCAGACAGAGTGTGCCGAAATGCGAAGTTAATCTCGTGTTTTTTTTTTTCTTTTCGATGGGACAGTGACAGCTAAAGGTTCTTTAATTCGTGTCTGTATAAATAACATCCAAGTAGGCGAAGAACCAGCGAGCGATGAACGTCAAGCGGGAAGTGACGATTTCGTTCAAGTAGAACAAAATAACATTAAATACGATAGTCAAGGCTTAAGTAATAGAAGAAATAAGGCGATTGTTAGGAAGATTTGCTCAAAATAGGAGATACTACGTTTGTACGCTCAAAACTACATTCATGAATGTTAAATTCACCCCATTTCCTTCGCATTTTCCCACAGCAGCGACGTGTTTTTGGGCGTGTGATGAATGTCGAACAGAAAATTAGACACCATTAGCATATTTTCAGCGCAATTACACCGTGAATCGTCAACCGTGAGCCTGATTATCATTTTGAAACCACACACACACACCCAGCCACGGTTCACGGGTTCGCCTCTAGCCAAAGCCACATCAAAGCGACAGTAAGCCCTCCGACCTGTAATCGATCAACTAAAACTGGTAACACGGTGGAAAAGCTGAAACACGGCGATAGCATAGCAAAGAATAAGGCCAGTAATGCATGTGTGGTAAAATTTTAATTGCACATCACATAGATCACGCACACCGCTTCATTGCACATGTTATGCGCTGCGTGCAGAGCGTCCAGTGCCTCCAGAGCGCGGGTTTAGGACACATTTCCAACAACTTAAACCACTCGTGCCACCCCGTTCGCATACGAACGCATACATTGCATTTATGGCCGGGCGAGTACCTTTGATCCTAAACTTTGTCTCCTTCATGCTCGGTTCATCTCCAACCACCACCACCAGCAGCACTCCCTGCCCTGCACGACGAAAGAATTCAATTTCTATCCAAACAACAACATACCCCAACGAGATATCTCTTTCTCTCCTCTTCTCTCTATCTCTCTCTTCTTCCCTCTTTCTCTCTCTCTCTTTGTCAGGGTCATGGACAGATGAGGAACCTGTTTGATGATGCGCTCGCGCGTACGTGAGCATTGAACCGTGGCACTAAATTAGTGCATCCGTTCGCGTACGTGTCGTCCACCGGTCGCTTCGGGACAGAGAAAAGTGCTTGCCATGCCCGTGTTCGCCGTCCGCGTTCGCGTTCTTTCATGTGGTTTGCCAAACAATACGCCAAACGTGTGCGATGGGTTTGCCCGATGTGCCCGCCCGGTACACCCGGGGCGCCCGCGAGGTAGCGCAAAATGTGCCACGTGCTAGCACGCCCCAATACGCAGCACGTCAGTGATTTTCCGCTCGCACAACCGAAAGAATGTCGTTTCTTTTTTTCTTTTTTTTTGCGAGGTTGTATTTTTAGGGAAAATCTTCATTCCTTAAGAGGACGCATAATGGCATCGTACCGGGCACTCCGGCGTTCATTGCACTGCAGCAGCTGCGACCTGCTGTTTTGGTTATTTTTTAAATACCGCTTTTCTAGTCTGCGCTTAAATCCCACTTGCCCCAATGGACCGTTTATTAACAGCGATCTTTTTAGGGGTAGCGGGAGGGAAGCAGAGGGCAATCGTTCATAGCCAGGTGTGCCAGCCCTTTACCCCAACACTGCACAGCCACAGTGACGCTCCAAGAGGCGGCCAGTCGCTGTAAACCAAAAGGCTCAAACACACAAAACCGCGCCATTAGCCTTGGTAAAGCTTCTCAACCACCACCACCACCACCATACCATGAGGTTGTTTTTGCACTGGAAAGCTTTTCACACCACTCCCATCGTCGGTCGGGTGGGTGTGGTACAGGGTTGGTAGTTTGCCGGTGCACAAGTATGAAATTGATAATCATGATAAATGGGGATTAGGCTTCGGGCTCTGCAGTGGCCATTTAACGCGTACGACCGCTCATGGCCCTCATGTTAGCTGATCCCGCTCCGAGGGATGCCTCTTGTACAGCAGTAAATAAAATCTTAAATCCTGCTTCATGTACTGCCCATGTACATGTGTTGTACCATTTTTGTGATCCTTTTTTTCCTCACTCTCTATTCTTCCCTTTTTAGCCTTCTCTCTCTCTCTGTCTCTGTCGCTCTCGCTGTCTGGGCTGTTGTAGCGATGCAACGTTGCGTCTGGGTCATGGTTTTGCATCTTAAGTTGTTCACTTACGGCCAATTGCAGCAGCGGCAGCAGCAGCAGTGCACGTCACTGGGCTGTGTGTAGGTCTAATCGGTAGTAATCAGTTAAGTGCTGTGGATTTATTAACCTTATCGTGCACTCTCAATCTCACACACTGAAGCACAATTGTACAGGCCGGTGTGACGACGAACCAAAACAACGAAAAAAGGCACACGATGAGGAAGTGTTCAATAAATTGCTAGATTAAGTCTCTTTCCCTCTCGTAGGAAGGGAAACTCCCATCGAAAGCCCGGCCTTTTGTTCCGCACTTTGTTTCCAATTGCTTCGGTGGTACTTGGCCCTCCTCCCACCCCCTCCTCCCCACAAGCAATCGATCCGGACCGGTGTCGATTATTCGATAAATTTTGTTCAAAAAAAACCCCCCTTCCCCCTCTTCTGGAACACCGCTTTTGAAAAGCAAACCCGTGTGTTGGATAAGAAGGATCCGGGGCATATTCTATTCCGGCGCGCAATCACCGATGGCCACCGAATACCAAATGAGCCATGAGGTGCTGCAATATATTCGCATTTCACCAGCCATTAAAAACTTTGCTCCCCACCAAACTCCCCACGGATCGAGCGGGTTGGAAAGGGAGGAAGATGGGGGAGGGAGGAAGGGAGAGTCGATTTTGCGTCCGGACTCGACGGTTTGCGAGTATTGTCCAAGCGCCGAACGCAAAAAAGGCACACAAACACACGAAGGGCCTGTGCTCCAGTGCACCAGCAAAGGGTGGCGAGGGAGAGAGAGAGAGAGATAGAGAAAGAGAGAGAAGGAGAGTGGAAAAACTAAAACTTTCTGCATGGAAAATGGACTCATTTCGGGTTGCTGGTGGGTTGGAAAAAAGGGGTTGGAAATTGAATATCTTACGCTCCGGTGTCGGTGGCGCGGTTACAGCGACGGAAAGGAAGGAAGGCGCGTGAAGCGGGGGAAATTCGTATCACCTGATCAGTGCCAGTCCCCGGTGTTCTCAAGCCCTGGTTTTTCTTCTGTTTTTTTTCTTTTGCGAAAGGTTCTAGGCAAAATCGAGTTTCCTAGAAGCCGAGGGGTGCTGAAAAAGCTGTTCCTGCACCGATCTAACAACGATTCGCACAATTTCTTGATGCTGTACACCACCGCCAATGCAAGGCAATGGAAGGAATCAAAGGACGGGGAAAAAATTATGCCGGAAGTTCGAGTAAATATATGACCATTCTGGCACGTCGTCGTCGTCGTCGTCGTCGTCGTCGTCGTTGAGCGCTTTTTCCAAACGTATAAAAGAAAAATATTCCCACTGGGGAAGGGAGCGGGGGTTTTGGGGCAAAATCTAGATGAATGCCTCGCCATTTTGCCCCACGTTGCCGGCCGAGCTTGTGCGAGTGGCCCTTCACTTTCCTTTCCAGCTGTCTTCCACCACACTCGTATGCATCAAAAGAAAATCCTTCCTATTTATTATGTCAACTTGTACAGTGAATACGAAATTAGTTCTCGTGTTCTGGGGAAGTGTGTGGTCACGTGTGTGTGTGCTTTTTTCCACACACTCTCTCTCTCTCTCTCTTCTTCCGCTTGCCAGCAAGGACATACGCAACCGCACACACACTCATTCCTGCGGTGCTCGCTCCGTTTGTTTGATCGCGAATCGCCACGGCGCTACCGTGTGTTGACCACGTGCGAGTATAATGTGAGGATGATTGGAAAAGCATATCATTTATCCTTTAATTGACCTGTGGCATCCGGTGCTGGGGGAAAGATATTGGTTGAATCTTAAACCGGAATTATGTATCCGGATTGAACATCAACGCAACGCAACGCAACGCAACACAACGCGCAACGGTACAGTGAAACAAACAGCACACGCACACACATCGGCATAAAGTTATATATATCCGGCTTAATAAAAGCCCTGCTTTCTGTGTGCAGGAAATTGATTTCCCAATTTTCTTCGTACCAAATACGCAGTAGCAGCAGGAAAAAACAAACTCCATTTGCTCATCAATTGAAAATCCGCACCGAGCGAAATGGTCCGTGTCGCGTGGTGCGCTTTAAATTGCGCTTCCAGTTTCGAGCGTTTCGCAAAGTTCAATCATCGATTATCCTACGAATGCAATCACATACACACACAAGCGCACGTAAAAAGGAATCATACCCTTCTTCTCCTGTTTTCGGCGAGTGGAATGTTAAATTGCCCTTACTTTATTCACAACTTTTGCGGCCATTACTCGATTTTGCGGCACGAAAAACGCTCATTTTGGGTTTTAATGAAATCGTTATTTTCATTCATAGCTTTATACCGTGAAGGCTGAGCGGGAAAATCGGAGACAAGTGAGACAGGGAGTAAGGCAAACAGAGAGCTGCACCGAGAAATGGCGCACACAAGAAAACACATGCTGGTGAATGGAATTAATTAAACGCGCAGCATAAAATGCAAATTTCCAGTAACGCTTCACAGCATTCACCCCACGATCGGCACGGCACACGAAGAACGGGGAAGAAAAAGCGCGAAAAAATGCAGCGTAGAAATATCTCCTCCGACAAGCCAACACGTTTTGACCAATCAAAGCAGGAACTAAAATGAGCGAGGCAAAAAAACAATGTGGAAAAACCAGCACCAGCACGTCAATAGGACACACACGCATTTCGCAATTTCCAGTTCAATTTAATCAGCAAGCGCGTATGGGAATGCTTTTCCGCAGGCGCGCCCACATTGCCGCCACCCGGAGGAGGCTTTTGTTGTGTGATCGAACGCCACTTAGCGCGTTCGCTGAACGGTTTCGCGCCGCTGTTTTGCTACACGCGATGGAGAGATGCGTTTACACTGTTGGCGATTGTAAAATTGCGCCTCCGTTTTGTGCAGCTTATCACCCTCGCCGACAGCAGTGTACGTGTACGCAGAGTGAAAATGCACAGCCTACTCCGATGGAAAGGGCTGCGATGGCACTGCGAACAACGGTCGGTCGTACAACAATTGAGTGCATATGAACCGGCGTGTCCTTTTGATGCATCCGCGCAACATTGTGCGTCAAGTGCGTAGGACGGGATACAAGTGTGGTCAAGCGGTTCGTGATAATTGTTGTGCTCTTTGTTGTCGAAGTGACGACGGCAGCAAAATGGCACCGAACAGCCAGCCGGGCGGTTGGTAATTTTGATGGTAATTTAAATTACATTTCCCACGCAGAACAGCAAAGCACACCAGCAGAGTTTACATACAATAAGTGATATTTTAAAGAGTGCACAACACCAATTTCATTTTAAACATTTTCGATGACGCTAAAGCTGACCAAACCTTTCCAAAACCTGTTCGGTACGGTTCGTTATTAAGGCATCCATTTTCGTCGGTCCACTTTTTTTTATCGGCTGCCAGCGCCAGAGACGATAAATTTCCACCTCAATCTTGCCATGGACCGAGTGAGAGCAAAGGAAGCTCATTTTATAATCGTTTCGTAGCAGCAGCTGCTTCCGAAAGGCGAACGTGAAAATCGAACGAACCGCTCCCCGGAAACGGAATATGTGTCGTTATTAATACTTAAACTTTATCCACAGGTTCGACATATTTGACCGCACCCCGCACCAGGGAAAAGGTTGTGGGGGACGCCTGCCATCGCTTTGCCCTTTTCGCTGCTGCTTCTTCTTATGCCCTTTTGGGTGCTTTTGAGCGAATGGTCACTGCAAAGAATTGGCAAGCGAGCGACGGTTTCACACCATTAAAAGCACTTAGTCAAAATCAATTGAGCAGTAGTGTGGCTCTACACTCTCCCACACACATCGAAGTGGCTCTTTATCATTTTGTCGGAAAATTAATTGAAACTATAGATCACATCTCACACACACACACACACATCGACCTGTGCAGCCCCAGGGACTTCTTCCGTGTCCTAACACCTTGGTTAAACCGTGTGGCCACAACCACAGCCCGCTCTGGGTGTGAAAGTGATGGTGAGTGTGAAACCGTCCCCGTCGAGCGTGTAAAGCTCCACCTTCCGGATTGTCTCTCCCTTGCTTCCCGCACGAGTGGAGGGTTCTCATTGATCGTTTTCAGACGTCGTGTGTTTCACCAGGTCTGGCCAGACTCTCTCCACTTAATCTCGAAACGAGCACGAGCTAGGCGATCAAGGAATGCATTTTTCCCCCGGCGGAGCACCGGACCACGGGGCTCGGGAATTTATGAGCCTTCGTGTGAACTTCATAATCGATGCTTCTTCCGCCTGCATAATGCACAAAACATGCACACACACCCTCGACACAGCTGCTTGCTGTTTTTGGATCTCTCTTCCGGCACATCTCTTTCAGCGGCTCGGGATGACAGGAGCAATTTCTCCGGCCAGGCACGGAACCAAACGCAAACGCCGCGTCCGTCACTCCAACCGATAAGCGGATGAGACGCTCCCCTCGGACAAATCCTTCCGCTCACTGTGTGTGTGTGTGTCTGTGTGTGTGCTTTTTGGTTTAGTTGTTGTGTTTTGGCTGTGTGGAATTTATGCTTTTCCTCTCAACATCTTTTGCCAAGCAGACGGGAAAATAATTAAAAATGTAGTGAACCCCACATCTCGCTCCGTTCAGCCGGCAGACTGGCAGGGGTTGGGAAAAATGTTTTCCATTTCGAGTCGCTAGTTGCAAACAATCTTCAATTCAGAAGGAAGTCTTTTCAAAATAATCGTCCGCGGAATTTGTGCATTTCTTGCATCAAAAGAAAGTGTGCACTGTGTAGTCAACAACCAGAGCAAGCCAACTATTCAGAGCATTTTGCTTAATCGCTATATTTAGACCGTGTAATCAAGTTTTGCAATCAGGAAATGTGGAACCAAAGTACCAAAGGCTTCTTCTGACTGCCGTGTTCCGTCAACTGGAAATTCAATGGAAGGAAAACTAAAAACTATTTAAGGCGAAATGCGCCATATTGACCGCTTGGTTAGCCGGTACCGAGGTCGAACAGAGTTTGACGTTTCACGAAATAAGCAAATTGAAGTCGCTTACCCTCCCACTGGATGTGTCCGAAAGTTAAGGGCAGCGAAAGGGTTTCGAACCTGTCAATGGTCAATTTTCGGGAATCAACTTTCCCGAACTGCCCGAACTACTGGCAGCTCTGTTTTTGGCCATTTCTTTGTCCCCTCCTTAGGAGATTAATTAATGCCGAAAGCACAGCGCACAGCCGCTACGGCCGCTTTATTGATAGTTTTCTTTTCCTTTTTTCCCCACAAACACAACACACCAGCTGCTGAAGAGAATTGTCTCGAAACATGATCACTGTGCTGTGCGCTGTAGGTTCTTGAAAGGCGCATCCGCACCACCACCCCAAAAGGACGGATTCAGCCCCGACCCGACCCCAGCGGATGCCGTCGCTGCGGGTGCTTCCTGGCCGGCAACGGAATGTGTGCAGCGGCGCCCTTCCGCCTGCAAAGCCGCAAAGCGAACAAGGATAAACAACCCCATTACCATAATCATAATGGAATGTCAAACAACACAAAAGTGCGCTCCAACGCTCCCTCCATGCCCGCTTTCGCCGCCCGAACCGTGCGTCAGTGGCAGAAGAATGGCCAGCCGGCGGGTTGATGCCAAGGACAAGTTTTATGCCATTTCGTTTCCGGTTTACCCGGCGGGCTCGTGGTCTTGCCGGGGAGGGGAGTGCCGCGAGCAGGAGTAATTTAAAATTTTAATTTATTTCTTAATTAGCGGCCAAGCGGCTTCTAAATCTGACAAACGTATTTGACGGGCACATTCGAAAAGTGGCCCGCGAATTGTGCCATTGTTTAAGAGTAGGGTGGGGCCCTTTATGGAATGGGGACCCTTTTTTGCATTTATTGGTTAAATTTGCAAGCAAATGGGTGCAGCAACCACACGACGAGAGCTGCAGGAAACAATTGAAGTACCACTGGGCAAACTTTTACTCCGGTATGCCGGTTTGGGCCCCAGTTTGGCCCCGCTGTGCAAGTGGCAACTAGCTGGCAATGTTTTAATCAACCAACTGCAACTGGGCTAATTGAAAATGCACCTTTGCACATGCATATGCACCAATAATATTTTACGATCTCTTAAAACTCTACTAACAAAAAAACATAAACAATTTCCTCTCAACACAAAACTAAGAACATAAGAAAAACAGTAAAAAGTAACCTTAAAAGTACGAAAATGTATTAAAGTTTTAAGTGCTCGCCACCAACTTCAGCGCCAAAAGCCCTCCGGGAGCTGCTAGTTCGTGGTAGTGTTTTAAATAGCGAATTTAATGTCTCTTTTATGTTTCTCCACTGTGTTTGTGCACTTCGACGCGCGTAATGCGTGATTAATGTGTGCAAAAATAGCGATGTGCATCTGCTTTCCATTACGACAGTAAAGTTCCATCGACAGCAAAGAGAGCGGTTCAACCGGGCTTCACAAATCTGCTTACTGTCAAAACCGTTTTTTCATGATTTGCAAATATTGAATTAAGCGGAATGAAAAAAAATATACAAAAAAGAGCGAAAAGTGGTCCCCTTTTCCCACCCCTTCCCAAAGCTCCCTCCCAATAGACGGAGGCGTGAAAACGAATTAAAAAATGAAATAGAAAACTTTATCTCCACTCAGCTCTCTGCAACAATAACGGCATCAACAACACCAGGCAGCAATCGTGCGAAGACCAGCCCAACCGTTCGCAAGTACGCATCTTGATCAAATTTCAAAGATAGCAAAACAGACGAAAATAAAACGCAAAAATCGCCTGATGCAAAAATATTTCCATCATCAGCAAAGGGCGGCAAATGCGAAAAGGGAACGAACGGAAGATGAAAATGATATCTTCATTTGAGAGCATTTGATCGTAGTAACCAGTGAGTAGTTGTTGCAGTGCAGTGTTTCCCTTCCTTCTCCCATTTTCCAATGGCCGCAGCAGTCAGGCCCAATTTTCTTCTGCTTTCAATCCGATCAGGGAATACAAAAAATGTTCCATTCTAGAGTTTCAGTTGGTGCGTTTTTTCGTATCATTCTTGTCGAAGATGTTTTCCCGCTTTCCCTCTTCATTTCCCGCAATCTAACGGGAACGGGAGAGTGAAACCGGGTTTGCCCTTTCGGTTGGGGTAAATTTTTGTGCCAAGATGAAAAGCAGGGTGCTCTGCTGATAAGGGGAAATAATATCACCCCGACAAGCGGCAGTTGCCTCCCCGGGATGGAAAGGATGCTCATTACTGCCTCTGTGAAGGGTATTTTCACCACCAGCACCGCGGCTCTTCATCATGGTGGCCACAGTCTCAGGAAGATTAAATTCGAACCCGTTATTCGAAAATGAGAAGAAGAAGAAAAAGAAGCAGAGGAGGAAAGAAAAGAACCACAAACAGGTTCCGGAACGGCGGAACATTTCAGCGGTGAGGACGCCAAGTGGACGCCCAAAAGCTTCGATAATTTGTGCGGTAAAAACAGTAAACAGTGTGCAGAAGTGTTCGAGAAGGACCCTTTTTTTTCTACGCATGATTGGGCAGCAAGGCCCCACTCTCCCTGCCACTGCAAAAAAGGATTCAATTGCTGCTTTTTCCCCATCCCATTCGTTCGTCTGATAGTGAGCGGGTGAGCCAACTCGGTTAGTGCCGATGGAAAAGATGAAAATAGTATAATCTGTAAGGTGATTGCATTGCACCACGCGCTCTGCCCTCTTATCGCATTCAATTAGCAATCGCTTGTAAACTGGAGGGTAACATTATTACTCGAAAGAGGCAAAAAAAGGAATCACTTTCTTCACCATTTCTACGGAGCCAGAAATGGATTCGAATTGCCCCGAAAAATGATGACAAACAGAAAAGGAAACAACCTCACCGGACGAGTGTGGTTCAAAATCTTAATTTTGACTTTATCACGTTTGAGATGACGTGCAATAAATAGTACGGTAGGTAACAACAAAAACACACACAAACAAACAAAAATGCCCTCACAACACTCTCCACTTACAAGAGAAGCTTATCATTAATCTATGTTCAGCTTTCCGAGAAGCACCATTAACTGAGCACTCTTCACATTTTGTTACACAACATAACATCGTCCCGGTACGGTTTCGTCCTCCGCAGCCCAGGACACACACACACACACACACACACTCGAGCACGAACTCGACAGCATGCTCAATTGCGTCCCGAAATGTCCTTTCCCAACCGTCGGCCGTTGGGTTTAAGTACACCGTGAAATGGGGATGGGGTGGATTGGGGGGTTGGATTTTTTATGCCCAGCGACACTCAAACTCCAAGCGTGGGAAGCGAAATTTGAACTCATTGTGCGGACCAACAGCGCCATAGGAAGGAAGTGCTCATTCTTGAACGCATCCGTCAGCTGAACGGCGCCCGGTTCGTCCTGTTCGGCGGTGGTCATGTTTTACTGCCCCATCCACAAGGGCAGACCCCGGTTCCTGTTCTGGTCAATCAAAGTAAATCTCCTCAAGTGGCCGAATGTCTGGCTAAATCTCTTCATTCATTCTCTACGCGTCCTGTATGCGGGTCGCAGCTGTAGTCTCTTATTGTTTTTTTTTTTTTTTTGTGGCTGCCTTCTTCGTTCACCCTAACGACCTGTCACTGTTGAACTGTTGATAGCTTTTTTGAGCAAAAAAAGGAAAAAAAAGTTTCAAAAAACTTGTTTGTTCTGGTTCACCCCGTTTTTATTTCCGGCTGCAACACAGTTCTGTGCCATCCATTGTTATCCTTCCGAGCGTACCGATTAAGGTTTGAATAAAATCAACAGATAAATTCTGACCCCGCGAACGCAAACCCACGCTCTCTCTCTCTCTCTCTTTCTCTCTCTGTTAGGGAAAAATGAGGAAAGTTGAGAGAGAGAGAGAGAGAGAGATAGGAACAAAAAAACCCTCCAATCTCGAGAGCTGACTGAAATTCATCCACTCCCCCAGTGCCGTGCCGATTACCTGTTAAGCATTAAATTATAACACAACATTCAAAAATTAATGAACCGCACGTTTATTTTATTTCTCCGCTAATTTCCATGTGCCCGCCACTGCCCCACTGCCAGCGATGGAGGAGGGTGGTCGCAGCTGGTCGTGCTGGCGAGAGGCTTGCTAGTGTTGGTGCGATGGTCACCTTCCACTCCGCCATCAGCTGGTTTTTGGTGCTAGATGGTGGTAGTGTTGGTGCACGGGGTTCAAAAGCAAATATAAATATCAAATCGGGCGGGCTGGCAAGGCCTACTTTTCCGAACCGGTTCGGAAAGGTGGAAATCCGTTTCGCGCAGGGAACCGGTTTTGCTGTTCGGCACACCCGCGGTTGGGGAAGTTCGGGCCGACGCTGAGGTGCGCATGTCCCGCACGGTCCCGAAGCGTGGAAGCACTCACGCCGCACCAGCACATATCGCCGGAAGGCGCGTCAGTTTGCCATCGGCGAACGGTTTTTCATGCGAAATCAGTCAGTTTGGTGGAGATTCTCACGCGAGTCGAACCGAGCCGTAAATGGGATTTGAGAATTAGCCGACCCGAGGCGAGCGTCACAGCGCAACCCGTAACTTAGCGCGAGCCCGTGCGTGTGTCCGCCGCCGTGTGTGATGATTATGCAAATGTGCAAGGTGCGAAACGGGTGCAACGGTCACACCGGAGTTCATGTGCAACGGGAATGAAATGCGAAACGAAACGTACTAATACGTGTCCTTCTGCTAGCTGTGCTACAGTGTTGAACCGTTACTAATTCAAAACGACCAAACAGCGGGTGTGCGTGGTGCTGTGAGGGTGGCAATGTTTTCCTTTCGAAACCGATCCCCGGAACCGGTGTAATTAAGCAGAATAAACCGTGCCCCCCCCCCACCGTTCGTTCGGTTCGTGGAAAACGTTGGGAAAACGATAATTTGATCGGAAAAAAGGTGAAAAAAGGTGTAACGAAAAAAAAACCGAGCTGACAGTTTGACACGCGTTTATTTCACCTCGTCAGCGCGGAGTGTTGCCCGAAAAAAAAAGTGTCCGGTTGAAAAGCGCTCGTTTCGGTCTCACCTACCCTTTATGACGTGGTGCCCGTCAGCACGGGAACGATTAAATTAATTTTTCTATTCAGTTCCGATAGCCGCCTTCTGGCCGCCCCGTCGCGACGGTTCCACGCTCACCGGGAGCGGCAACGATATTGGATTAGATTACGGCTTACGGCATGACAGTTATTTAGTTGACGAGTCGGTCCACGCGGACAAAAAAGTGCAATCGTTTCCCTCGACACCACGGCCTGCTGCTGATGAACTGACGGGCGCTAGCACGCCGACAGCCACTGGCTTGTTTGAAGTCAAGCGAAACAATACAACAAAAAATGGAAAAATAACATCATCCCTGGAAACTGCATCATCAATCTATTGCAGGGACCGCGGCGGTGATCCAAAAGGGTCCGCTTGACGCGATACATACTAATGATTTAATAATGCGGGCGCGTATGCAAATGAAGGCTGCTGACGATGGCAGTCGCTGTCCGGGACACGATGGCAGCCTTCTTGCGACGGCATCTCCGGCCTCGCGCCTCTGAACTGCGCCGTACGACTGGACGATGGTGTGGTGGTCAGACCGTTTGAGCTACTTGAGCCAACAACACGCAAAAAAAAGTACAACCTATCCTTCATCACCAGCGTCAGCGTCAAGCGAGCCTACTTGGGTGCACTTGGGTGGTCCTCGCGCGAACTCGCGAACTAACTCCAAACACTGCTGAATCATTCAGTCCTGTTTGTGGTGACGGTAGTGCGCTTGCTGCCGATGGCAGCCTAACCCGTGACACCGGGGAATCGGGTTACTGGACACCCGGTATGAATGTGCGTGTGTTTTTTTTTTTGCTCGTTTCTTCCACTCTTTGTTTGCTGTGCTTTGATTTGAGCGCGAGAAAAACTGATTCGAAGCGTGAGTTGGTGCGCTAAAAAGTGCGTGCGCGTGCAGCGAGAGGAGTGATTGATGAATAATTTAAAATGTGCTGACTGACGGTGAAGCAAAAGCCGCGAGAGAGTGTTTCTGTCAGAGGCCGTAGGTAGGAGAACCTACGCACGGCGCTGTTTGAAGTGGATATCATAAATTAATCTACCACACAGTTGTGATCTTCGCGCTGTGGAGCGAATCCTGCAAAAAAGTCTAGTGAAAGTGCACAACGCGAAGGAGTGGTACGTACGGCAATAAAAGCAAAAGGTGGCCCTTAACGTGTGTGTTTCTATGTGCTTGTGTGTGTGTAGTGAAATGGTGTAAGCCCACCAGACCCCATTGTTTGCGAGTGTGCGGCCAGTAGCCTCCCAAGACGCTGGTGGTGTGCGACCCGAGGACGCCTGCAGGGGGAGCAGTAACGAAATATTTTTCCCATCAGCCGTCGGCTTTCTCGTGGGCCATCCAATTGCTGCCTCCTCGGCTGTGGGTGGCGACAAGCAACGCAACGCGTAAAGGCGGGCCGCACCCACCCAAAACCACCCAAACCACCAGCCGATAGAAAAATCAACATGGAAACACGAATAGGATTATTAGGATTATTTTTCTATTACTTCGTCGTGATTTCTACGGGTAAGTGAATACACCGAAATCCCAATTATCATTTCCATTGCGGATCCGCCAGAAGCGGGATTTGAATAATTTTTCCTTTATCGATTGTTAAGTGGAAACGCGCACGACCGCACGACCGGAATCGGGCCACGACCAGCGCAAAGCCCCGTGAGCCCCGTGAGTCGCTAATGAATTGCCCGTTGACCGTGATGCGGGAGCGTTGTAAGCGTCCCGCTCTACGCCCTCATTCGCTTCCCAATCGGTCTCTTGCTCTTAGCGTAAAACCGAATCCATCTAACAAGGGTGTGAGAATCCTTAGCATTCTGATGAATCTATACTTCCAGAAAATGACATTAATGGGTGTAATTTAATTATACATCCCCTGATTACGTCGAACCGCTTCCCACCGATTGGAACTCCGGGAAAACTTCTCTTGAAAATTCAATTCCTATCACCTGAACTTTCAATGGGTGCTTCATGCAAACTGTGATATAAAAATTCATCGAAACGATGCCCTTAGCTTATATCGACGTACAAGTACGCAGACAGTTTTAATCCGTAAACAAACAAGCTTTAGGCTAGCCATTTCTTTACCAGCTCCAGAATCTTTTCCTTCGCTGCTCGCATTTCAGCCGAATCTTGGGCGGTGATTGAGCTCAAATCGGCACAGTGGGCAGCTCCTGGAAAAGGCAGAAACAGGACAGTTTGAATTCCATCGCATTTAACTCTCTGGTGTTAATCAAAACTCTCCCTCAAATATGTACCTGGAATGACGACAGCCGGGGACTGATCGTTCAGATCCTGCTGGATGCCCATCGCACGCCAAGGATCAAGTTGACCCTGAGTGAAGAAGACGTTCGTCACTTCCGGATTCCATCCGCCGTAGATGACGTTCGTCCTGTCGGCATTGTTCATCATTCTCGTCTTATCGAAGCTGCCAAACAAAATGATACATCAGTCACTGGGACTTGATGCAAGCGTCCATGCAACCACTATCATTACAACACTTACAATCCATCGTACAGATCACCACACAACTTCACGAACAAGTCGACCGGGAAGCTGGAACCAAAGATCTGCTTGGACGAGCCCGAAATCTGATACCATCCGTACTCGGCACAGGTTTGGTACAGCCACTGGCGCACTATTCCACAGCAACAGGGGGAATGGGGAAAACAATGGTAGCATTACGATACACACACTCAATCGACACGAGCATTACACCTACTTGAGCTCATGGCAGCACCCTCATTCCAGGCGGTGTTTTTGTAGTAATCTACCATAGCCTTGTAGCCATAGCTGTTGCAGTTGGTTGATGTCAAACCTCGCGTCACAAGCTTGGCCAGCGCCTGCATATCGTCCGTGATGGTGGCATCCTCGATGATCCGGCACACACCCTCAATGTCTCCGGTCGTGTGATACTGAACCACTCCCGCAAACTCATCCGACAGACTGCTGAAGAAGTTCATGCGATCCAGCGGCTGAGACAGATCCACATCGCTGCACAGCTGAAACTGCTGCGCGACACTTGCGTACTCCCCGCGGTCGAGCAGCTCTTCCGTCTGCCGGATGGCCCGTTCAATACGATCGGCACAGCTCTGTCCTCCGACCAGTCGGATGCTCTCCGTCACAATCTCCTTGTACTCTGTATGAACGAGGAAAAACAACCCACGATTTAAGATGCATTACGGTTTGTGGTAGCGCGTCTAGCGAGCCACCCATTGCTTACCGGTAAACTCAACCTTGGCAAACACCGGAGCACTTGAGGCCCACGCTCCGTTTATCAGGTGCGGGTACTTCTGGCGGAACCACGACACCATGGTGGCGGAGTACGATCCACCGATCATGATAACGCCCGACTTCTCTGCACCCGGGATCGTCTTGCGCATCTCCACCACAAAGTGCGCCAAATCCGCCAGCGCCTGATCGATGTTCAGATACTTCAGTTTATCAGTACGTAGGTCGCTGCAAAAATTGCCACAAAACAACAGCGATAATGCCCAGCGTATGATAAGCAAGCACACCCATCATCCTCACTTACACAGTCGGATGGCTCTGGCCGTAGAAACGATGCTCGGTGTAGAACAGATAACCCTTCAGCTCGGCCGCCATATCGTACACGTGGCCACGGGAGATGCTTCCCGCGGAGATTTCCCACTCACCGCCGACGTAGATGAACACCGGGCCGCCCTCGACGTAGTGTTCACCGTTGGCCATGTAGCGCTGAAATTAACAACAAACAGTAAGAGCACATTCCAATGGCTGTGCGAAGTCTTGCTGCGGTCACTCACCATCGACCAGGTGTTGACATTTTGCGGGTCAAAGTGATCCAGCCGCTGCATGATGTGTTTCGTCTCGACGGGGGCGGCCTTGCGCGAAGGCGAACCGCCCTGAATCGGAGGCTCTCGGTGCATCCGTTCCCATGCCCGCTGATTGCGGAGCACCCGCTGAACGCCATCTTTCTGCTGCGGCTGCGGCTCCAGGACAAACGCGCCCACGAAGCCCAGAAGGCAAACCAAGGCCAACGGAGATTTCATCACGTTTTAATACTCAACACACTGCACCACACAACCACAGCCCAACTAAACGTTCGACCGCATTCGCCGCACAGTTGAACGCACTCCCCGTATTTATAGGTTGCGGTCCAGGCTCTGCTCGCGGGCAGTTGTAATCTTATCGGACGGATTTCACTACGTATACTGTGATTTAATCCCATTCTTCACCTACCAATCCAACTGGACAGTCGTCTCGATTGACCACGTATCGGTGAAAATCGACAAACTTATTGGTCTGTTTTCATTCATCGCGTTCGTTGGAGCAAACGAGTGATAGCGCGTTTGGTGAAGATAGGAACATACGAGCGTATTGTAAACCGCCACACAACTGATTGTGGCGGTGAGTTTGTCTCGCTGATTGGACAATTAGGAGAATGAGTGGCTAAATTGCCATAAATACGCAACAGTTGTATTGTCAACAGAATATTCCCCCCGGGTGCTCGAGTGAAGTGTAGCGTTTTACAAACAGCTGCTACAAATAGCTTCACATTCGACTTGCAACTCTTCAACCGGCGGGTGGATTACGATAATAATATACATCAATCGATGATTCATCCGACTTTGTCACGGCAACAAAATGGAAGCATGGGGACCACCGGGAATGCCAAATTAATCTCGCAGATAGCTAGTGCTCGTTTAAAGTGCACTTTAGAAACGGCACAAACACAACGGCTTAACATACCACACTAAAACACGTGCTTCAAACGCGGCCACAAAACATGCCCACAGCACACTTCCATCAGCAATTGTCATCCTCGCTAGAACAAGCTGGTTATTCACTCGGAAGGAAAACCATTTACGCTTGCACGAGCATAACCATCAAGCTTCCTTGTCGAACTGTTCGTTCGCTCCCCGTATCCAATTACCAAACAGGCGCACATTCCAGACACCCACACCCACCTTCCTAGTGTGCCATTGCCAACCCGCTCGCCCCGCCCCAGTGCAGCTAAAGCCTCTTCCAACAACGGAGTCTAATTATGGAATTAATTCGTTAATTTTCTTATCTCTTTAACGATCTGAAGACAGGGCCACGAAATGAGGAGCTGACAAAACCCGGCCGTTCCGTTTTCTCCCCTCTTTTACCTGCCCGTTTTTAGTAGAATCTGCTGACTCTGCTCGAACCCCGGGCCTGCACACAGCAGAAGAAGCGCCTTGATTTGCATCGAAGACTTTGCGCCGTCTTCAGCGGCACGATAAGACACGGAGAAACCGAAAAGGCAGTTGAACGCACCGAAGGAACGCACCGACAGGAACGCACACAAAAGAAAGCCTCCCCCCCCCCCTCCCGCCCTATTTGTGAAGCTTCACTGAGCTTTTCCGCCGTCCCTGCCCGCTGTATCACTTTGGTAATGGGATAAAAATATTTGCAGATGGGCAGGGAGCTGGATGTCGTTGCCCCTGTGCTGACGCGAACGCGGAAACTACACGCCGGCACATTGCCGCACATTGCCATCGTTTCTTGGGATTGAATTTTTCGCGTAAAAAACGCGCCCGCGTCTCCCTGCAACGATGGTGCCGTGAAGCCGTGAAGATGATGCCGTGTATCGAAGAGATGTGTATTTCCCGGCCCTTGTGACGGTGTCGGTGGTTGACGACAGCGGGCTGGTGAAGCCATCCTCCGCCCATCCCACATCACCCATTCCTGAGGCTTCCTTCCTTTCGGGTGGAAAGTGAAAGAACACAAGAACAACGTTATCGTTACATAATGTTTTGCATAAAACATAGGCGAACGAACACCGTGGCGTTTGCGTTGGTATCATGGGCGCCGACTGAAGAGTGCCGTGAAAAGTGCCCGTTTTCCTTGACAAACGCAATGCATGTGCGTGCGTGTGTGTGTGGGTCCCTGCACGCGAGCCTCAAAACGGAGGCTAAGTGATGGCAACCATTCACCCGGCATGTCGTTCGGTCTCTAAGACGCTCACGCTTGCCGGCGAACGAGTGGGAATCTTTATTTTGGTTTTCAGCCTTCCTCGTTGCTGCTTAACAATGACAAAGAGGCAGGAGCCAGCGTTCGGCTGCTTGGTATGGGAAAAAAGGGAAGCTCTATCGAGCATTAAAAATGTACTACCCTTGGCAGCGTGTACGTTAGTATGCTTTTATCGCGGGCGGAAGGGAGGAATCAAACCAACCACTTCCACCCGGTCTGGTGCAAAGTGAGAAAAGCGACAACCCATGCCAATTGACATGTTAGGATGGGTACGATGCGTCATCTGCCATAGGAACGCAACCCTTCCCTTACAGACCCCGGACACGTCGGCAGTTTCGTTGAGATGTTGACAAATGTTTTCCAACACGCACGATCGGAGAAAACTCTTTGTGCCATTTGATAACGTTTAACCGTATGGATTCAATCACACGCAGCCGGGGCAGGAGCTTTTCATAAATAACAGATCCATTTCCCTCCCCCGACCGATGGCAGATACTGCGGTGGTACGTGCGTGCCACTGTCAATTCATCGGGCTTGCTATCAAGCTGTTCCTGATTTCCAGAGCTTTACTAAGTAGCTAAGCTTTGAACGGGCCGTCTCACTCTCCCTCCCGCACGATCTCTCTGGTGCGGTAATCTCTTATCTTGGCATCATGATACCTTCCCTGCTCCTTCCCGGAGCAGCTGCTAGCGAATCGCTTTTAAACCTATTGCGTAAATATTGAACGAATTCCTTTGTTATTCTTGGAGGATAATCGTCCCGTAATCACTTCCACCTTCTGGCGGCTGGCTGGCCACCGGTTCGACCGGATCTCCGTATCGGACCAATCTGGCAGCCGATCAAAGGTTGTTAAGCAAGCAGACAAACCATGGACAAACGCAAACGGCTCTGTAGTGCTCTCGTGCTTGTTGTCAAAGAATACAACTCCACCCCAAGCGGGACTGGGACTTACCAGTAGCGGTAAGAGGTTTATCGATGCTTACCGATGTCTCCTTGCCCACTATTAAAGCACTGCGGCGAGACCTTGAGTACGATGTTCCCCGGAGCCCGGGAGAGCGAACGCACACGCACACGGCGGGCACATGGAAATGTCAAACAAGTTCATGCTTACACCGGATTACGTGCCATCCGTCTCCATGACAAACATCATAAATTGGTCCCTTCAAGATGTGTGTATTTTCAATCGATGCGACTAGATACACCGTCCTGGACCGTGTTGTGACCGAATCGCCTAACCCAACTACCTCACAGATTGCCTTTGCCTCAGCACTTGAGCACCAGCAGCAACTGTTCGTCTTCGTGAGGGGTGCCAGCGAGTGGATGCAAAAATTGCTTCTCACTTTGATGCTTCCAATCAATACGGTGGTTGAGGAAACTTTCCCGGGATGTTTGCGTGCAACTACACTGACGCAATCGTTACCGGTCCAGTACACTTCTCGCTCGCACCGAAATGCTTCGGGTCGCTTGAGGTCGCCTTCACCAACGCCCACCCCCCCACTATTAGATTGCATGCTGGCGAACACTTCAGCTTACCCTTTTTAAAAGGACCGACAACAAACGACCACACCACACCACTGCGACCAAAACGTTCATCGGGAATCATGTCAGGTCCGGGCAAAGCTGGAGATGTGGTCGTGCGAGAAAGTTTGCTGACGGTGCCGAACGTGGACCGCTTTTCGCCCCAGAATGAACGAAATCCGGTGGCTGGATTAGTGCTGGTGGGGGAAGGGGGCAAGTTTTTCAACCAACTCAACCGAGGGCTTTTGTACAAACTCCGGTCTTTCCTTCGTGGCAATGGCCCTTCCCTCCGAACCAACGACGGCCGGAATGAATTTTGCCCAGCTTGGTTGGTTTGGTTGGCGCAAATTTAAATTCCCAAGCGTGCAAAGGCATCCCAACCAAGCCGAAGGTGACGGTTCATGAAGGACCCGAAAATGGCCAACGAAAGCACCATCAAACGCGCCGACCGCCACCGCGATCGATGACGGACGCTTCCGACGAGCTCGAAACTTTGCTGGCAGAATTACGGAAGGTCGCCGTCGCCGAAAATGGTCCGATATTTCTCCGATTAAAATGCTGGCGAAGGGGTAGGCTGGCTGGCAGGAAGGGCAGTTCCTGGAACGGGAGCAAATGTAAACACCAAGCGCTCCCGTGCGCTCCCCACAGACGCTGTTTATTGACATCGTCGATAAATTTTGTGTACATATTTACAAAACACGGAAATTTGCATTGCGCATGCGAATGTTCCTGGTGCCAGCGCTGCCTGGTGCTTTGCCGGCAGTCCACACTTTGCACTTTGATCACGCCAATTACACAACCTTTTGGGGTTGGTTTGGCGGGGAGAATGAGAATTCATGCCGTGGCGCTTGCTGGTGCGATGCGCGAAACTCGTGCCACGGCCCCGGACAAGTTTCAACTTCAAACGTTCAACTTCGAGCGTTTCGGGAAACACGTCAGTTCCGTTTGGACAAGCGCGTAATCGCAAGTGCAATCTAATAATCAAAGCTGTGTGTAATGTGCATCGCCTGGCGTTCGTTGGAGCAATGATTAATGTAAGCATCGCTGCAAACTAAACAAACTTCCCTGTGTGTTGTGTTGTGTACATTTATCAAAGCAAAGTACTGACGTCCCATTTGCTATGCGATAAACGCTTGTCCCGACCACGGTGAAAGTCACTGGAAACGAGCGAATGATCAATGGATCGATGGCCCATTAATCAATACAATGTGCAAACCCCATTTGACGATGTCATCCAAAGTCGATCGGCGAGCCAGCGACCAAAAAAGAGCCATTTTGAGAGAGTGCCAGTGGGGGACCAACTTTACCACTTGGCAAACAGAATGCTAATCACGATGAGGACAGCCAGTCGGCTTCGCGCCCCGACCACCACACAAGGGGCGATTCCATTTGATCGATCCAATATTTACTGTCGAAGCATAAAAATTCAAATCTACTTTAGAAAACCACCCAGCCCAGGCCAGCAGAAGGCAGTTTAAGCCTATCTGTTTTCAAACGCTGCCACACAGTGCTGCTTCCCTGTACCGTCGGCATGCCAGCGAGAACCCGTTCGCGCAGAACGGAATCCGGTAGGTCAATATTGACCCGGCAAATAGCGTCTATTCATCAACGGCATTCCAAGGCCGCGACGTCCGGCACGAAACGTCGGGTACGGAAGAAAGCCGTAACTGAAACTAAAACGACTCAATCAGGCCACTGCGGCCCGCAGCCAGCCGGTAGCAGGCTTTGCGACTCGGCCACGGAACACATGGAGCGCCTTGACGGTGGCTCCGGTGGGCTGTTATCACCCTTTCCCCGCATCAATCGCTGTGCTGAATGAAAGCTTCTGCCCCAATGGGGAGGGGAGCAAGGAGTGCACACTCTATGAATAACCAATTTTCTACCTCTGCCGCATCCGAACCCTCCCCGTCCGTTCTTGCTTGTGCTGTTCTGCCGTTGCCTGGGTGCTGTTACAAAGTTAACTCTTTTCGCCTGCAATCCGCTCTGTACAGCACGGGTCCGCCTGACTATCGACCATTCCCGAACGATGATAAAGTACGTCAACTTTTAAATAAACTAATAAATTGCAATTTCAATTCCCTCACTTGCTTCGTAAACTGATAAATTTTATGAATACATAATACATAAGACTGATTTCTCGCCCACCGCCTTTTTGCCCGGTGCGGCGACAACCGCCGCATTCCACGACCGACTTTGGCGTTCTGGCGAAATGCCAGCAAACATCGGCAAGTCGTCCACGCCACGACAGCGTCTTGCCTCCCCCCCCCCCTCGATGCAACGATATTGGCTTTCTTGCGCGGCATAATTGAATTGTGTGCTTGTGGGCGGAAGCGTCGGTTCATTCTGTGCAGCGGTGCAGCGACGGAACGATGTTTCGTATCGATGCAGCATTTTTGAAGCTCCTTATTTCAATGACTGATAGACTTTTTTGTGCTCCCTCGGCACCCGCTTTTCTTCACTTTTAAACCTCGCATGGTTGAAGGTTGGTGGCGAAGCGAAACGTTGGACGCTTTTCATTTTTGCATATCAGACCAGTGCATGAAAGAAGCATAGATTCACTAAGAAGGAGCAAGTGCAACACGCTAAGAACAGCAGTCGCAGCTCCAGCGCAAATGAAAGCAAGATAGCGATAGTTGCTTTTGTGTTGCGGCAAGTTGTTGTTAGAGAGCGATAGGATAAACTCGGTCTTACCGAGTCAAACCGTTATCCTTCGCTGACTGCAGTTCGCGAAAGTTGCTCCTTCGATAGCGAAACAGCCACAGAGAAACAGCGTGCAAGATGAATGCGCTGAGCAAGATTCGTCGCTTTGAACTTGTCGGCTTGTGCTTCATAACGGGTCAAAGATCACGATAAACTAATAAAGTGATAAGCGAGGATAAAGTATTATCGTGCGGATTTTTCACGGTGCTGTAATATTGTTCCCCACACTGTAGGAAGGAGCGTTTGTAGAACATTTTTGGGAATTTTGGAATAATTTGTGCAGTGCTTATATTGTTAAAAATTGCTCAAAAGATGATGGTTTGTTTTCTACAGAAATTCTTCAGTGTGTTGAAAGTTAATCAACACAAACTATCTCAAAATGGCTCGAAAACACATCAGTTTGCATGAATACTTCGGTTGTAATGTAAAAAAACAACCCATAGGTAAGTCCTGCACATGATGTGTAATTCCTGAAAGAAGAAAAAACCCCGTGATGACGGTATATGCCGCACTTCCCTCAGGTAACCCATACAATTGGTTTCTATATTTAAAAAAACTATCCCCTGTCATGAGCAATTTGCCTACATTCAGGCGTAGCTCAACAGATCGAGTTTGCCTACATTCAGGGGCACAGGGGCATGCTTGTTAATTGGTTTAAAAAGGTTTAATAACAAAAACTGCTTCCAGCGATCGGGTGAGCCGTCCACTTGTTGTAGCAAAGTTGTAACCACTTACGTGATGCTTGATTCGTAGAAATCTTCAACATTACAAACATATTTAAAACACCCATTACACCCTTCCTGCAATGTGTGTGTGTGTGTGGTAACGGCAAGCCACATTGTTATTCGAGTAGACCGGCCATCATCCATCGCCCCATTTCTAACACCAAACGAAGAGAAAGGTTTTCGTGTCTATTTCTCTATCCAGCCCCGTCTCCAACTGCCAACGTTAATTGTTGCCCTATCTAGCCTAAAACCACCAATCAATCCAACAAAGTTCGTTCTGCATCAGACACACACTTATTTGCCTAAAAGGGTCCCGTACGGCTAGGCTCTTTTGCCTCGATATAAAAAAAACACTCTAAACCACAATAAACCTGCTTGTTTTTCGTATTTTGTAGAGCTACGAAACAATGTGTCCGGTGAAACTGTTGAGCTCACTACAACACGACAAACCTTTCCTTTCCTTGGCCCAAGCATCAATGTTCTTCTCGGAACGAGATCCCAAATTGGATGGTATCGGAGGAGAGCTGTTTCTCGGAACCATTCGGCCCCTTCATTGGGGACCATTTTACACTTTTTTCTTCAATCTTACCATCATTTCAAGCTCCTTGTATTTTCTTTTCCCTTTCTCCCGGAAAGCGGAAAGCAGGAAAAATAAACAAAAACTGTTCACGTGGTTGCACCTTTCTTCCAACGCTTCATCATCATGATACTGTTGCTTGCCGCTACCGATGTGTCTGTATGGTATCGTTTAAAAAGGCACCAACAAAACACAAACTCATACCATGCACTCTGCTTCCTTTTCGCACCGAAAACGAACGCTTTGTTCGGTGTCAAAGTTTTTCCATTTCTCCTTTCTTAATCGTGTGTCCTCCCCGGTTTTGGGCACACTGTCTTCGGCATTCTGCCTCTTGCACGTGTTGCTGTCGTGTTTTTTTCCACTGTCGTCGAAGGTGCGAACTGTAAACTGAAGGTTACAACAACACCCAGCCCTTTCGCAGGCGGATGGGCGTCGGGCCAGGTCACCCATTTCTCGCTTTGCAAGTGGTTCGTAGCTGTCACGAGACGACACCACCGTTCTTCTGCACCCACTGCAACTTCCATTCATTTAAGCGGAACAGGTGAAAATGTAACGAATGAAAAAAGCACCATCAACATTAGCAAGCCAGCTCGATTATCCACCTTTTCGTTTCGTTCTACTTGTGCGCCAAAAAAAATGGCTTTTTCGAAAACGCGAACGTAGGACCACCAAACTCGACATCGTATCCTTTTTCACAGGATCCTTTCGGGCTCAATGACTCGTGTATTGCCGCAATACACACGCTTTGGTTGTTTTTTTGTTGTTGTCGTTCTGGTGGTGCTCTCCCTCCCCGTTCACTGCGCAACAACACTCTTGTAAAGTTTGTAATTTGTTCGCTCATTCGTTTTACGCCCAATAGTCAACGCCACACTTTATCGACCCACCGGGTTTGGGCAATGGGTTTGTGTCCCTTTTTTTAAACTATATTAAATTTTTTGCCCTTCCTTGGGACACGCTCTAATTGGAACCGGGGGTGCGGGTAGGTGCGCGTTCTTCCAGCCGTAAAATGCAAAACTGCTGAAACCCTCCGAGAAGTTTGCCCTCCGAGAAGCACCATCATCAAACACCATCGACCACCTACAGGATACGGGGCGGAATCGATTTCAATCTAGAGCCCTCCAGTCGCCGGCCCGGTTTGCCAGTGGCCGGTTAAATTAATTTTACTCGTCCTCGTAAACTTCAACCTCATTGTGGGGCAGAACGTTCCCGAGACCATCCGGTACTGGGCGGTGGCGATGGCTGACACCTAGCAGCGGTGCGTATGGTCGAGTAGTAAAATTGTCATTTTATTTCGATCCTCTCCAACGGTGCAGTCGCACTAGAGGAAGGTTGCTAGGGCTGACTGCTTTACATTTCCTGCTTGTTGGGTAATAAAATCCCTTGATGCTTGACCACTCAAAATTCTGTTTTTGTCCGATCATAAACCGTGCCCTTATTATGACCGCTCTTTGCAATGATTCCTGTTTTCACATTTACAGTCTCGAGAACTATTTTCAAATTTAATCACAATTCACAAACTTTAAATAAACCCCATAGCGTTGCGGCCTTTCAAAAAATCTCATATCGAAACAACATATTCCAACAATAACTGTCATGATTGGTTTCTTATCTAGCTTCCCCCCAACTAAAGACTGGTTCTATTTTCGCAAACGCTTATTTTTTCCTTGAAAAACCTCATTCAATCATCCTTTCGCAGAATGAAACTGATTGAAAGACGGTTGATAATAATTTTAAGATTTTGCGAAAAATGATTCAACCTTCACTCGCAAATCTCAAATCGCCCCCGAACGCGACATTTACAACAGAAGCACACCGGAGCTGCTCTAAGCCCGCGTTTACGAAACGACGCAGCGGCACAGCGAACGACTTTCATCGTTCTCCGTGGTAAAATTATCCCGCATTATTGTAATTTCCCTGCTGACTTCGAGGCAAGATTGGCCCCGACAGTTCGCCAGTAAAACTAAGCCGCTCCAGCACCGACCCACCGTAACCGAAACAATTTCATCAATCATTTATGATCCACGTATTTTCCGGCACCGGCTGCCACTCAAAACAGCCCGAGCAGCAGACGGGGCGGGGGAAGAAGCGCGGTCCCAACGAAACGACAAGAGGAAAACACAGAAAAGAAAAAGTTTAAAATTCAATTCACCAAACAGAACAATCCATCCGTGGCCATTTGGATCCCAGCCGATTCCGAATTCCTTTCGCTCCGCAGGGCAGCAGCGATCCTCCTACGACAACAACAACAACTTGTCCGCCATCTTATTATTATCCTCTGGGGGGCTCACATCCGTCGACAATGCTGTGCTGGGACGAAAGGGTGGAAGAAAGTGGACGGGGCGGTTGCGGCCGCTCGGGGTGAAATGAAGAAAACCAAATCCAAGCCCGGCATCCGCTTTTACGAGTCGCTGGCGCAGGACAGCAGCTGGATTTTTACGACACTCTGGAGAATAATTATGCTTTGGTTGGGCGCATCGGCAGCACCAAACAAACGCGCGGCCCAGATTCGGACCAAACCCTGCTCCTGATGGTCACTATTGCAGATGTGACCCGCACACACACCCGCACACCCATCTGCCCAGCCATCACATCCGCATTCCCTCCGGGGCGGGGGCCGGAACCCGTGTTTCATTTTACATTTTCCAATCACACCGTCCCAACCGTGCCCGAAAAGACGTGCAATCCTTTCAGTTATTTGTTTTCTCTACAGTGTCCCTCCCCAAGCGAGCTCCCTGAGCGCTGGGCTGGGTGGTTGCAAAAAGCATCAGCATAAAAAAACAAATGCTGAAAGAATAAAATCAACCCCGAACGGTCCGTATCTCATCAAATAAGCAATGGTTCCTGGTGTGCACGTTCTATGGTGGGACCACGACCGCCAGCACTCAGCTCCCGGGAGAGGAGAGAAGCAAAAGCAGCAGCAACAACAACAGCAAAACCGGGGCCACAAGGTCGCTGTTTGTTGATTCAAACAAGTAGTGCAAATAAATTTGCTCGCTTCTTTGTTGAGCAATCGGGAAAAATATTGCACATCGTATGCAGCGCGAGCGAGGGACGGCACTGAGCTTCATATTAGTGCTGCCGGGAGGGCACGCTCGGAAAAGTGGTCGTACCAGTTTCATTTGCTTTGCATTCTTTCCTCTGTGTGTGTGTGTGTGTGCCCCCTGCACGGGAAGCAGCATGACAATATAAATTGGCACACGGACAGCGCGCGCGGTATCGTATCGGTCGAATCGATTATTCCCATTCAGCAATAGGGAAACGAACACCGCAGGACACGATGTCTGCGGTAATAACTTATTGATTTTCCCATCTTCATCATTCATTACTGACTGGTGCCATCTCACCTTCCCTCCCTCCATGGAGTAGCGAAATAAAGATCGTTTTGTCGTTCCATAGCGCTTTGTTTGGTTTCCCGTTCCTTCCTGTTTCCTGCTCATGAATTTCCTCTCCCCCTTGTCAGTGTGCTTTCACCGAAAATCCCATGCAAGCTTCTCAAGTTTTGTCCTATCTCCGCACCTCTTCCAAACCCCACTCCCTGTTGACGGATTTATTGAAACATGCCATCATGGGGAATTGGGACTAAGGCAAAAACAAACCAAAAACACACACAAAAAAAGAAACTAGAACGAATATTCAACTTAGTGCGAATGATGAATGAAATGGACGGTTTGAGGTTGTAAAGCACACATTCGCTCACAGATATACACACACATACACGCAGAGAATATAATAAAATACCCTTTTTCCCAGCGGGATGCTTTGGCCGCTCGTAACGACACCGACGGGATTTATCGAGCGATGAATTATATTTGCTCACCGGATACTCGGTCCCAGTGTAATCGGCCATAAACGCTGTTCCGGTTTTAATTTCGAGCAACATTATTAATCGATATAAGCGAGCTTCCGTGGCAATAAAGCAAGAAAAAAGCTCGCACAAACATTTGGGCCAATGTCGGTGGCATGAGTGTTCACGTGTTGGTTCACTAAAGCCATGGATCCTAGGACACATAAGCTCACACACACACACACACGTATACTGCTAAACTTTCTTCGCAAGCGATCGTTTGACAGTTGTTGGGTTTCTTGCCAAAGTTTATTTCCTTGCGAGAATAACAAACACGCAAGCCTACCTTCAGCGTACACCTTTGATATCAATATTTAACAGCAAAGTGGTGAGCAAGCAAAACCGGTGGGGAGGTTTTCCAACTGCTTAAGTTAATCCTGTTTCCGGTTTCGCAGCTAAAGCTTTTTCCCTTTATCTGCCAATCTTTGGCCGTGGTGCATCGGCAGACACAAATTCGATTAGTGCCAAGCGATACAACAAATCCCCATTCAGCAAGCTTACCTACCCCACGCACGCACCTGTACGCTGCGAACCGGGCAAGCCGTATCTATTTTCAGCCCGAACGTCCGATGCGACGTAGCATGTATGAGCAGTTGTTACTTTCGGTAAAACTTCAACATTTACCAGCCCACGTAAATACCCGTTCAGGGCATCCGGTTTCTCGGTAGGAACGCTTAACCTCAAGATGCACGGCCAGGCACGAACATGAGCTGGGTCGTGATTCTTTCCCGAAAAGGTCTGTAACCCTTTGCTCTTTTGCAAACTACGCTGGTAAGAAATTTACGATCCACCTCTACCACATCTGCCCGCTGTAAAAGTGCTGCCGATCTAACCTCTACTCAGCACGAATGGGGTATAAAATCCACCCCATATCCCCCCCTATCTCACACACACACACAGACACCATCATTCACCGGTATTTCAGAGTTAACAACAATTCCGCGGATTCTTTCACTGCCGATCCTATCGCTTGCTAACCGTTCCTTTCCAATTTCCGGCCGCTGACAGGAAGATCTCAACTTTCACAAGCTCGGATTAGTATCACATGTTCGTTTTGAATGAGAACCACCATCAAAACGCACCTGCCACGGTTTTGTATTCTTCGTACGGAAGGCCAAGAGGCATGGTTCCGTTCGTTTCGTCGACAGACAATTCGACAGTTTTGGGGAAAATAATGGACGCGGGTTTTGTTCTCGAAAACAAAGGCATTTATGCTACCACATTCTTTGAGGTGCAATAATGCTTCAGTGTGAACTTCAACCTGCTGGAGGATTTCGTTTCAAAGACAATTCTTTGTGGTGCTGAAAAGAAATTGTCTTGATGATGAAATTTGATATGTTGCGCAAGATCAAGCGCATGCTTCAATATCATCAAATTTCATCTTCCGTTGGGAATGCATAATAAAGAAATGATGCGTATGTACGATTGAAAAGTAAAATCCTTCACTCCTTGCTCACAAACGCACATAAAAAAGAAAGCTAATCAATCATCTTACCATCAATCTGTGGGAGAGAGAAACCCACCCAAACTGCCTGCCGAGTAATTGTTTACCCAGCACACGTGTTCGTGCTTTGTCACCATTGCAAATCGTTTTGTGCCCATTTTCCGATGCCCTCCCCCTCACAGTGCCTTTTTGCAGCGCTTTCAACCCAACCCAACAACGACAATCAAGCAATTAACTTTTCCTACCAAATCGCAAATTACACCCGTCGCCGCAAAACCAAACTGGTCCCGCATCACACTCAAAGCTCATCCATCACCCGAAGCCTCGAACGATTATTCGGCCCACAGCCCAACACACATTGCTGTCGAACGTCCATGCAGCCGGCCATGCTAAGCATGTCCCTTCCGAAGCGGGATTGTCATTCACATTTCGTACACCGGGCATCGGTGCAAGAAAACATAAAAAACCCCTCCATTTCATAACAGACCAGTAGCACACGTCGTGCTCTAGAAGTATGTTCCATCGTCAGGCCGGTCCCAAGTGCCGGGCACGATACGTAAACATTGCCGGTGCCGGGTGGGGGTGTGAAAATATGATGGCTTATCACCGAAACATCATCCTTTAGCAAGCCTCTCAATCACAGACACTCCGTGACGGATCTCGGTCGCTTTCTCGGGAGAATGTATCTGCAATGTGTGCCGGCTACAACCATGTAACGCCATAAGGCCATATTCATGCCTAGGCGTCGTCTGGCGGCCTATCGTCTCCTTAAGAAACTGACGATGATATTGCGTTTTTGGCACTGTGTCGTCACATTTTCATGTTTTGTTTCCATCATAGGCACTACCAGCAACACCATCATCATCATCATCATCATCGTCCCTCTCGTCGTCATCATTCATAACGGAAAAATGATGAACAACTCCCTCGTAACACAAGAGTTACGACGGTCCAAGTGTACCCAGTTCTTGGAGACGTTAAAGCATGTGTTACAGACGTACACAAACACACACCCGAGCCAAAAGATTGACTTGTAGCACCCACCAGAGTCGGAACCTACCGAAACACACCCGGCTCGTATCATCCAAAGCGATCATCGTTATGACGACAAAGCAGCACTCGAGAGAGAGCACGAACGAGAAACTCACTTTTGTGGCCTTTTTTTACAACCACTTCAACGGAAATGTATTCTTTCTTCCAAGGAAAGAGCCTTCCGCGTAGTCGTTCCTCCCTGCTGGGTATGGTTCATATGGAGGGTGTGAAAAATCAGCAATTCCACAGCAATTCTAACGAGCTCAGCCACCGCCACCGGCGGAATGCTGTCGATGCAGTCCGTGCCATTGCAGAAAGCACAGAACCGACACAGTCGCTCTACATGCGGGAGACTAAAATTTCATTACACCTGCCATGGATAAAATGCCAGAAAGGCTTACCCGGGTTGGTCTGAGCCACACTCCCGTTACTTCTAAGTGTCTGCGTGTGTGTGTGTGTCGTGAACATACTCGTCGTTGTACATGTGATGAAGAGCTTTGCCATTTCGCCTCAAAACGCTGCGGTGAATGGAGTTTATTAAATTAATGAAGAATTACTGTCACAACATGCCGCTAAATCATCCTTAGATCCCTTTCCCACGGACTCATCTCCGTCACTGTCCGGGCTGAAGACTAAGGCCAGATCCACGAGCACACACACACACACTCGTAAAGGCAACAGCGCCCTAGGGTTAGAGTGCTTCGGAAGGCAAGAATGCAAAGCCCTCCCCATCCATCCATTCTAGTGTGTAATGAGATAAGTTCTAGCAGCTACAACGAAAGGTCTCGAGTAATTAGAGAAACCCTCCTTAAGGCAAGGATCAACCATCCCTTCACACACATACACACAGAGAAACGTTCCCACACAAACTCATGCGCATTCGTCCTGCAGCAAACGTGTGTCGCACGGTTCACGGTTGTTGCGAAATCATCAGCCGTATGGTTCAAATCCGAGCCTCATTAGTCATAGTAATTGACGATGGCGCAAATAGAAAACGCCTGTGAATTAATTCAATTTCCCCTTTCCTAAATATACACACGCACGTGCACACAGACTGGCTTTGTCTTTTAATGGCCTTTGTGACGGGAAACGTTCTCGCTGTCTCGCGTTCCTTCAGTCAGCGAGACATGCACAAGGATTCCCATCGTCGCAGAATACGCATGTTTTTCCCCAATAATTTAAGTCTGTCGTTGGAATTGAATCGATTTCCTGTGCCCATGCTCCGCGATAGTAGTTGAAGTAGTTGGAGATGGTGGCTTTCTTTCAATCGTCCGTGGAACTTGTGCTTACGTCGTAAAACTATGTACCAAATTACACGCACCCCAGCCCTTTTCGGGACCTGTTAAGCGGAGGAGTTTAAGCAAAATGAACCATTCACGAGTGGTAGGGAAACCTTAAATCAACGCAACTTTACACTGAACAGCGCACGACAAAGAAACACGCTCGTTGGCAAAGGTGTAGCTCCAAGGGAATTGGTCTTACGCCCCCGTTACGCCTTTGCCTTTCCATTTTCCACTGAAATATTCGTTCCTTCGATACTTTTGATCCACCGCGTCGAAGACCTTTCAGCACCCAGTGAATGTCACGTTTTTCGATCGAAATGTGATAAAAGTGTGGTTAAGTCGCTCTTGGGAAGCCTTTTGCGACTGAACGGTCCCAGAAGTCGGGGCCCATTTTACACCAGAATTTATGCTCGCAAACGAATCCATACAAATGAAAGGAATGCACAGGAGAAGTTTCGCAGTTTCTAGGAATGAATTCACACAATAAAGTACTTCAACCCCTTCCCAAGCGGTACCTGGCAACAATGGTGATCTCTTTTTCGGGCCATTTTATTTTCACCTTTCCACCTCATTGCACTACACCATGACAATGATGACAATGACAGCGAATGACAGTCCTAATAAATCAGCCCTTCCCGGGAGGGAGAAGTACAGAAACTTTCTGCCTGTGTAACCGACAAACACACACATGTGCAATCAAGAATCAACACAGTTGCGATTTCCGTTGCCCAATCCCAACGGTCTGCCGTGCGCGCTCCCATACATCATCATTTTTTATCGAGGGAAGTTTTTTAAAAACTTTTCACTCGATTTTCCACTTGACTAAACGCACAACAATAAGAACAGACGATGTTACAAGCAGCGCATAAAACGGGATTGAGAATCCTCTATGCACGATTGTCTTTATTGACCCACTCTTCATCAGCGCGCATCTCGACGCTGACGTGAAGATCGGTTTTATGGTTTTGATTTATTTTCCACCACATTGGGTCGGACTAAGCACAGCAAAGCCGCCTTACCACTTCAACCCACACGAAGAAAGCCAGCGCACAATCGCTCAAACCCAAATCGCACACGAATCGCCAACGGGCAATTAACCTTGAAGTGCTTGCTTGCCAGCAGTATTGATTGTTCCTGATGGACAGGCTGCAGGCAGAGCTAGAGCCATTCCGAGCTAGTTCTGTCCTTCTATCGATCCACTGCTACGGCAGAAAGGGGTTTGCTCAACATTCTACACCACGATAGAATGCGGCCCGATTCGGGAGAGCAGAAGTAGTAACGCTTCCTAACGGGAATATAATACGCCTTCCAGCACCACCATCCTGGGCAGCCGAGTGGAACCAGTTGGCAACAATCAAACCATCAGCCACCTCACCACCGCTGCCGCTGGGCCGATCGAAGCAGACCGAAAACGAAAACATAATAAATCACCTTTTTAATGCTTTATTATTGAGCCATTAAACCGACGGACGAGAATTGGAGCGGCCCCGGACCGACGGAACGTGCGCGGGAAAAGCGTGAGAAATGCTGTAAGACCCGCTGAGGGTGGGGAATTGCAAGCCGTCGAGGTGTGTGAGCTGTGTGGCAACCCCCGAAAAGAAAGGGTCAACGAACGGAGGGCGTTTCCGTAGGGCAGAAGAACAGCACACGATGATGATGGGTGGTTTAATGCTTTATGATTTGCCCTTTCACATAACATACTTGCTCTTGTCGCTGCTGCTGATCGCAGGAGCTGATATGTCGACCGAGGCCACAATTGGCCACAACCACCAATACATTATTGTCTGATTGGGGATAACGAGGGACCGATGGGGAGGGGGGACGAGAAACCTCCAGGTAGAAGCGTTGCACTCAACGGCAGTGACACACAACGACTGTGTAATTTCATCAAATACAATGCCACAATGCCAATTGAGCCCACACACACACACATACACATACCATGCGACCCAATCCGCCGCCCGGAAGCGGACGCAATCAAACGGATCATCAATTCTAACCCCAGCCTGTAACCGTTTTCTAGCCGCATTGTCACATTGCCGGAAAACCGGCCCAGCTCCCGCTGCCACGCCTGCCGAAATGGAGCTCGATTATTGACTCGACTGATTTCCCGCAGCGTAACGATCTCCTCGCTCTCTCTCTCTCTCTCTGTGCATTTTCTTTGCCATTTCATCAATCATGGAGCCGTCGAATTGGCGGTCTGACGGTGGCGGTGGTTTGGCTGGCGGTTGCATTTCATCGACACGTTCGAACGTGTGCCGCCTGCTTTGCGGCTCGCTTTGCGCCAGCCAGTCTCGCTAACTCTCTGACTTTGACGTACTGCACACATACACACCCAGACACAGACAGCTCGCACTCACAGTGGCCTGCAGCAGCAGTGCACTAGCAGATGGTGCATTATGTGAGGGAAGCAGCGAATAAGGTCAATCCCATTTCTCTTCCATTGTGCATTCCATCCTGCCCAGGAGATGTAGAGTTTGATTGAAAGACCGGCTCATTGTGGAGTGCAATCACGTGTCCAAAGATGCAATCTGATCCACATGTGTTAGAATGTTGAAGCGAACCCACCCAAGAAGCATTCAGAGTTTCCTGCTTTTTATGCTTCAAAAGAAAACTAAACGGAATGCTTGAAAGGGGGAAAAGATCTGTCAGTTGCTGCCACACTTCAAAATTCTTGCCAATGCAACACAGAAGCTTAGGAAGTTAATGCGATCACAAACATCTTGCAGCAAATCTCGGAGCTGAGTGTTTGATTGATTGATATATTGACGATGCGTATGTGTGTAGAAAAGGTATCAAAAGATTATGCAATCAACTCCTTTGCAAATCTTCATTGCGTTAGACTCATGCGTAGTACAAGCGAAATGGTAGCTTGCGTAACAACCTTGCACATTGTCATCATTCAGCTGTGTATGTACGATTGTGTTAATTGCTTCAAGACACTAAAACCCAGTTCCGAACAAACACACAAACCAGCTAGATGTAACAGCATTATCAGAAGCCACCACTATTGCGCTGGCTACCGTTGGCCTTCAGACGCACCGTAACGGATCCGTAATGGATATTAACTAATTATCTTGCCCTAAATATCATATATCCGCTTTACTGGCGCCCTTTGCTGACCACCATGACCATCACCCTTTTTCATTACCCTTTTTCCAGTGCTCAACATCATCAGCGGCGAGGTGCAATCCTACTGGGAGCAACCCTTTGCGCAGCCTTACTTCGACAATAGCACAAAGCGGGAGGTCACCGCCACCGTGGGCCAGTCCGCATTGCTGCACTGCAGAGTCCGGAATCTGGGCGACCGAGCGGTAAGTGTTTGGACGACCCAAACCCCGTCGTCACTCTCCTCCCAGCGTGCGAAAGGGAGCGAAAGTTTAACGCAACAACGGCACGATTCTCCGCAGGTGTCCTGGATACGGAAACGTGACTTACATATCCTCACCGTGGGCATTCTCACCTACACCAACGACCAGCGCTTCCAGTCGCTGCACACCGAGGGCAGCGACGAGTGGACGTTGCGCATCACGTCGCCCCAGCCCCGGGACTCCGGCACCTACGAGTGTCAGGTATCGACGGAGCCCAAAATTTCCCAAGCCTTCCGCCTCAACGTAGTGGGTAAGTACATTATCTGGCGCCGCGTTCGTCCCACCACCCGTCGGGGCGGGCCTTTTACTTAAATGGCTAAAGAATGCCCTCCACTGGGCATTCACTGACCATTCCGACACGTGCGCGCTTGTAGCGGCCTGTGTATCTCTGTGTGTACCACTCGCCAAAAGCAGGCCGCTCCGCCGAAAGGCCGAAAGGCGCGCGGGCGGGGAAGCGGACATCGGTTTAATTATGTGTCAGCTTTCACTTCATCAACTTACCACCGGCCGGCGCCCACTGGGCCGCTCGTTATTGTACGCCCGGCCCCGGCCACTACATGGCCTATCGCTGTTTTTCGCAGCCAGTCGGCGGGCGGTCCAGAGAAGCGATTCCAGATTCCGACCCAGGTGGTCCGGCCATTGTAGTGGATGCTGCTGCTGCTGCAGCCGGTACGGCCCCAGATTCGTACGCCATTGTCCATGGTAAGCCCTTCGTAAGCAAGTGTTTCGTGTGCATGTGCGTGACACTGTGTATTCGGCCCAATGCCGAATGATAATTTAAACCGTACGCCGTACCACTCCAGCGCAGCCCGACCCGGTCGTCCCTGAGTGGGTGTACACCCATTATTGTGGCATCCCTGCCAACGACACCCATACGCTGGACAAAGCATACCTACACACACATATACACATTGTACTAGATAAAGACTTCCAATTCCCTCTCTCTCTCTCTCTCCCTCTCTTTCCCTCTCTCTCGCACACACATTATAATGCCAACAGAGGTTTCACTAGTCTACAGTTGGACGTACAGCCGAGCGCCTACAATATCCTGCGACGAAGGGCTTAGTATCATCCCCAACCGGGCTGACTTCTGTTCTGAGCTGAGTTGATAATGGGATAATTTAATTAAGATAACTTTTGCGAGAACTTTGCTCAAACAATTACCCACTCACCCGCTCTGGGTGACATTTGCTGCACCGTGTACAAGCTGCAGCCGTTTTCAAGGCATTCAAGCTACGTTCGTTTGCTTCCTGGTCAAAACGACGACAAGAAACGCATAAACCCGAACAATTGCATATGCTCTCGATTGCGTGTCTTGTATGCCCAAGAACGTGCGCTTATGACTCTATTTAACTGTCTGTATTATGCCCTTCTTTAGTCAAACAAAATAGCAATGGCGTGCTGCAGTGATTTAATAAAGACCTTAACGCAAAGTGTGCTGGCAAAACTCAATTTCTGTAACCGATACACGAACGAGATAATAGAGATAACACCACACCGGCACCAGCACCGTATTGGATCGGGCAGTCCTCACACGCCACAATAAGCGTGCCGGCAGGTGCTTGCGGAAATGCGAGCAACTTAACAGTTGCCCCTTTAACATTCAATTGGATTTCATTCAATTGCAAAATGTGTGCTTGACGTGTGCTTCTTCCAACACATCCTTCGGCACTTGACGCGATTGTTGAATCAATAACGGGCACAAACGAAACCATCGGCACTAGCCATCCGCCATCAGCCAACTAGCGCAATGGTACGTAATAGATCCCACGCCCTTCTGCTGAAGGCTCCGTCCGTTCACAGCCAGTACCACACAGCGAATAATTAGCCGTGGAGTGTTGCTCCGTTGCTCCACGATGGGGCGAGCTGCTACTCTTTTCCACCCTGCAAACTCGGTCCACCATCATCGACACGGACACGGACAATCGTCGGACGTGCAAATCGTTTGCATAAGTACATGAAGTGTGTAGTAACGTCACCCGGTACCTTGTCCAGCACGACCGATGAATGTTGATGCTTTCCGAGGGTCCAGAGTATGCCCTTCGACATCGGGCAACGTTCGCTTCGCCACAGGAACACTCAAAACAACGGGTCGCTCCACTGAACAGGGGCGAATCTGCATGAATACCAATTTCTTGACGGACTGTAACGGACGCTGCCAGCAACAATCTCTTTTCCCACTGGTCCCAATCCGAGATCGACCGGCTGGTTCGTGTTTGAGTCAGGTGTCGGACTAACCTCATCTTTAATTCGAGCATCATGCCCTTCCCAGGACATAAGTGACGATGGCTGGGCACCTTTTCCTGCTCTACTTTGCATACAATATTGGACACACCGGGACACAAAACCTCCATGAATAAGGAGCCGTTTAAATGCAAAGAAAAGCATCAAACGGATAGCTTTCTTCTCGCAAAACTGTGCACAATGTTCGACCCGGCACATCGTAAAGCCCGTCTGGCCCCGAGGATGAGTTTAATTGGTTGACCTTGGGCACGAACCGACCATTACATTGATCCCGAACAATCACAGCCGCCCGGAACCAGGGGATCTGGCCGGCAGAATCAATCCAATTGGATCAAGCGTAATGTGATGTATAGATCCCCGATGTCACTCCCTCTATGTGACCTTTGCCCGATGTGCGCTTTCCGAACGGTGCCGCACCGAAAAATGAAGCTTATCGGTTTGACTAATGCTGGAAAAGGTCGCTCGCCTATCCAACCCCCCATCATCTTGCTGTTCTAAATAAAGCAGGCCCAACAACGTCTTCTTCCGGGGAAAGGCTTCCTCGGAGAGACGCACCGTTGCGCCTTCGGGGAAAAATGAATAGCGAAGCGAAATCATCGTACGCATTCTGACATCGCTTGTCCAGATGAGGATCAAATTTGAATTCAATCAGACGCACTCCACCGGAACGGAAACATCAAGGATCGTTTTAAAAAGCCGAATCTAAGTCAAAGCACACACACATTGAGGCACTGAAGCGTACGCACGATGAAGGGTAAAAGTGGTGTTTGGAGAGGCTCTTTCCGCTTGCCGTAAAATGATGATGGTGCATTGACAGGCAAATCCGATAATAGACGAATCGAAGGCGAACATAAAGCGGACCTTGGCAATGGATATTGGACTTGGGATCCGCTCCGAACGGCACGCGCGATGGGGAAGGAATCCTTTTTTCCCATTTTACGAACCCTTTTTCTTGACTCAATCACAAATTCTTCCGCTCCGCATACACAATTGTACGGATTGTTTAATGAACAGAACACGGGGATACAAAAGCTGGTAGCAAGCGAAATTTGATTCGTCTCGCCATCAGATGACTTGTTGCCAGGACCTCCACACTCTACCGCCATCCTGGTGCTGCTGCTGCTGCTGGTGCCGCTGCCGGGCAGTCGTGCGCCGTTCGTGCTCGAGGCGCTGAAAGCACACTAATTTATAACGGAAGCAATTTCTACACTCGCCACTCCTGCCAGAATGACACGACAAACTGCGCCGCCCAAATCGGGGACATACCGGCTGCATTCTGTGCGCCCTTTCAACAAGCCTAAACAAGACGCCCAGCGCACGGCAACATCGAAGACAAAAAGGGGAAGAAAGAGAAAGAGAGAGAGAGAGAGAGAGAGAGAGAAGAATCAGCGTCACGAAACCATAACAAGCTGTTCCCGAGGCGCGTTTGGTCGTGTCGCTCCGGGGTGCTATTAGCTGCAGCCGCATTGTCATCATCGCAGCGTCAGTGCCCCGTTTCTGCCTTTGCAGGGCCTTTCTTCTCCTTCCGCCCGTTTGTGGTCCACCAAGACCCGGTAGCGTGCGCTTGCCCTAGCGGTAACGAGATATTGATTTAATAATTTGTCCGCAATCATCGCCAGTTGCATGCAGTTAATTATCCATCCGAAATGCATTTTGTTCGTCGACAAGCAACATTAAGCTGGTACAGCGGGCAAGAGTTTTTCTTTCGTTCGTGACCTGTGGTTTTCTGTTTCCCTCCCATCACCCGTCAAACTATTGAGTCAGCTGTCGAAGAGTTTGATGAAACATCAGGAAACAATTTCCGTCAGGACCAATTTTCCGTCAGAAAGCTTTTCCTACAGCGTGGGATATTATTTAATGTCTTATTTATTGTGTTGAAGTTTTGCTGGACTGCAGTGATTTTCACTTCCATTTGCCGATACGATCGATCCTTTCACAAACATTGTAAATGGTTTAAATGGCATTTTAACTATTTGAATCATTTGAAACGCAATCGAAAGCAGAGGTTATTGTGCAAATTACACCGGAATGAGCATCAACACACACACCCCTGTCAGCCAGTCCACGGTAACTGTCACTGCAAATAACCGGTGCGGGAAGAAAAATGGCCACCATACTTTGCGTAATAAATTCTGACAGTAATAAAGTTACCATGTGCTGCTGGAGTACGGCGCAACAACCGAACCTGGAGTAGAGTGCAACGGGCAGCAAAAGGGCCGCAATGAAGTGAGTGTGACCGGGTGTGTGTGTGTATTTACGGAACTCTGCCACATTGTGCCGTCTGACCGTTGCCACACCCCACCGTATCCCCTTCCTCAACCACCACGAGTGGGTTTGATGTAGTAAAGTTTTGTGTTCAAGCTGCGGTTGAAATTTAATTCTCCACCGTACATTAACTTTACATCAACGTACAACACCGGACCGTTTTGTACGAATACACAAGCAGTGAGGGACGGGGGGAGGGGTGTAATGGGAATGGGGGAACGGGGTACACCCCGCAGTTAGTGCAAAGTCGGTAAACTGCACACCGAGCTAGTTTCACGTGTAGTAATGCTTTCCATTCCATTTACCGGCTCAAATTGCCCGCAATGTAGAGGAGCTCGGAATTACGTGCCCAACATTCAAGCCCAACATTCCGGACCCCTTGCGGCGTCTCTCCTTCCCCTTGCTCGTTGTTGCAACAATGCACAGCGCAGCGAATTCTTGTCGAATGGCAACGTTCGATAGTGCAGCGCGCAGCATTCGCATTGTATGACATTTTGGAGAAGCAAACTGGACATAATCTCTTTACCGGATTCGTGCGCTCGGCTACCACCTAAGGCTCCCGCCCACTGGAAACAAACACATCGCTAAATCCGATCCGACACTGAAGCCGGAGATGAAAAAAAAACCCCAAACGGAAGGATAATTTAGCCCGGATTTGCACCCTTCGCCCCAACACACACGGTGAGTGTTCATGGGGTTGTTTTTCTTACTTGCTTCTGGTACTGCTGTACGTATCCTCAACTTTCCGGACACGTAACCGTCATAAATATAAACAAGTAATGAAAGTAATCCTCAAGACTGATGCTTCGTCCCACGATGGGACCCGAACCGGTGTACCCTTTTTCCAATCCGAGGCAGCAGAATCGGTTTTGTGGGACCGTCGTTGACACGGCAACACTTTCACAGCTTGAGCTTTGCTGTGTTTCATGAAACCGGTCACCGTCGCACTTTCGCTCGATGACATTACCTTTCTCCCCTGCAGCTGACACTGATCGGAAACGGCCACCCAGGCTCGGACGCTGGTGTGGAGTTGTCTGAAGTACTCTTAACAAGTACAATGTGTACCACTGCCGGCAACAGCCATTTGGAGCGGGTACCTTTCACTTTCTTTTATCTTACGCCTAGTGTTGTCCCGACTGACTCGTGCGTGGTTGTCGAAAGGACACGCACGTACATAACACTCTTGTTATCTTGGTCGCAGACACACACGCAAAAGCGAGTTGTGGCCAAGCCCGATGTTTGTCCTTCCTTTCATCGTGTCCTCTGAGGCGCTAGGGCAACACTGGTTGGGTAACAAGCAAAAGTAATTAGTACAACTTACCCTATCCTGTCCATCCTTCTCCTACACTCTACGTTAAACATCACGGACCAGGAAAAACAGCACTTGCGCTGCAGTTCAACAAGAACTTATCTATCAACTAGCACTTGCCAGACACCTGTACCAGAGGTGGAACGAAAAAAAGGGGAATGAAACGTAATGATCAGAGTCCCATTTCCGGGGCAAAGCGTTTACACGATACCCGTTTACTGATTGCCAATCTCGGAAGTCTGTTCCAAGCTGGAAAGCCGGAAAGAAAATGAGACTCAGTGGAGATTTCATTTTGCAGCATTTTGTTTTTCACAGGTCCCATTAGATGCGTATCACAGTTACTCGTAATATTTACGAGCGAAAACAAAATGAATCTTTTTTATTAGTCATTACAGGTACCAATCATGTCATTCAATAAGGGAAGCAACATGAAACACACGACACGTTGAGTCCATTGTATTCGACAAAGAAAGGTGTTCGTGCATTTTATCAAAGATCTGCTATTCTGGTACCTGAGCGTGTGTCACATTTGAAGTATGTTCTTAGAATTGGCACGAAATCGATCGTCACCCAGCACGACAACAGGCGAAATGGAGGCGCATGGTAGCTCAAGTCAAGTGACGAATCTTCATGGAGGCGCATGGTAGCTCAAGCCAAATGGCCAATTTTATAAATTCCACAACCATGGCAACGATGAATACACCCAAGTGGTTCGCTGCCAATTCCTCCGAAGAAGGCTTCATTCGCCAGAGTCGTAATTATTTATAACAAGCCCAGCAATCAAGGTGTGTACCGCCCCGCTGTGTTTGTACCGTCTGTGTCGCATCCCTGTACTGCCCTGATTCGGCTAAGCACAGCGATGCGCACCGGGCAAACGCTTTTCCTACGGTGTTCCGGAACCACGCGCTGCCTAGAAGCACCCGAATGGCTTCTCAAGAGATTACGATCAGCACAAATATTAATAAATCAGAAGCAACTTAAACTTCACTCCATAACCGTGGTACGACCGCGGCAACTCGCCTGGCCTCTACCAGTCAGCAGCGGCCGGCTGTCTGTCTGTGCTGGCTGGCTGGTCGCTAAATCTCCGGACTTGGCTCCGGCAACAAACCGCTTGTCTCTACGGAACCGCGGCCGTAAACCATTTTATTATTTATTTCACAAAACTCTTCACCCGGCCCTGTACTACAAGGCGAAACGCGTGCACATTTTTCGGGCGATTCTAGAGGGGAGGCAATGAATTCTCGCGGTTGAATTGCGGCTGCAGAACAGCCGCGTGACCGTGAAGCAGGGCCGAAGGAGGATTGAAATTGTCAGTTTTCCGAATGGCTGAAGCCATCAAAAAGTTTTCCCTGTGCTTAGCCGTACACAACCGACCACAAAGGTACGAGTTGGAAGCGAAAATAAAAAAAGCAAAGGCCACAACTAATGCACACAAAACTCTTTGACGAAATATGGGCTCTTTGCTAAAGTTTTGCACGGGCAAAATTCAACCCAACGTGCTTCAACACACAGCAAGGTAGCGAAACCGTTCCGAAAACCTGGAGGCAAAGAATTAGCAAATCAAAAACAATCCTTCAGCTCGGGAATGGAATCATAACTTTGAGCAATAATCCATGCCAGCGGTGGGAAGGCGAGACAAATGCTTCACATTTTCGACGTGATCATGCGGTAAATATTCGGTACCGCAGTCGCACCCACTTTTTGACCACATCCGAACGTCCCGAGAACCATGTATACTCATTGTGCATGTGTATGATGGCTGTGTGTGCATAGAAAAATCGAACCAAAATTACCCATTTGCGTGGACCCTCTCCGTGCCCGAGCATCGGATGATTTGCCTGCGGTCACCGGGAACCATCACCATGCCATCACCAGCAGCAACATCGTGCGACTGACCAATAGACCAAAACTCGTCCCATCAAACCCCAAAATGGTCAAACCGCCGCACGACTGTCACTAGCACTGAAAAAGCCATTCCAAAACTGACCAAACATTGGTCCTCCCAAATTTCGACCCCTATCCCACCGTTCGACAGGTATCGGGATCGCCCCTCTGCCGTAATTCGGCCGCTTTTCGCTTGTGTATGTGTGCGGTTTCACCGCTGGCTTGACCGGCAATCAGTCGTCGACCTTTTTTACCAATTGCACCGGTCGGGGGAAGAGACGGCGACAGAAAAACCACAAACCTTCAACAAACTAGCAACAGGAATTCATTCGTCATTCGAATGCATCGCCCTCCGGCACTTCATGGCCTGCTTCATCGCTTTCCCGGTTGCGGTCAGCGACGGGTACGCTGTTTGTGACATTTCGACGCACACAAACATTAGGCCACTGGAACTGGAACCTCAATTTTCCATTTCTAGCCAAGCTCGGGAAGCCAACCGCGGGTAAAAGAGCTTCAAAAATAGTTTCATTAAGAGAGGTTTCCTGTAGCCACCGGGTGGCTATTTACGAATGGCTCTAGTTGAGGCAGCGTCGCATGGCTTGGTGACAAAACAGAAGGCAATCAATCGATACATCGTACACAATTGAAGGTATGTTTCTTTTCTCACTAAGCGCATCGTCAGTTGTAAAGCCGAAAATATCATTCTCGCACAGCCAGCAGGCAAGAAATCGAGACATTTTGAAAGACATTCTTGTCACAAATGTAACACATACGTAAAAAGCCGTATACAATTTTAATGATCAACCCTTACTAATGAACGTGTCTGAGCGCGACATGCCATGTCCGTGCAGTTCTATTTGGAGAACCAACTTTTGCGTGACGCTCGTCTACATTCAATCGCGCGCTGTTCGTGTTGTAATAATATCCCACCAGCGCGGGGATGATCTTCCACTTTCCTTTCTGCTTTAAATGTGAGTGAAAGATTTTGGTGGTGGTCTTTGCTACGCTTCAATTACGTCAGTCTGTTCTATTCTCAAGAATATCGATCTTTTTGAGGCATGTTGTGATGGTTTCGAGTATCGACTGTACCCCAAAAAAATCCTCCCGAGACTTTGTGATAGAACGTAGCATTCGGTCGTCCAAATAAATACTCCTTCCACCAGCACCTCCACCATCAATTAGCATGGCCTTGCTACAGCCAAAGGCAAACACACAGGCAAAGAAATCAGTTCCTACACTCATTCTCTGATGTCAGCCATTTTGGCTTCGCATTACCCGCCCGATCTGGTTGCTCTTTGATCACGACCGCTCGTAGCAAATCTGGAACTACGCCAAAGGAGCGTACGGTTTACCGTTGACTTTCGACATTTGATCTTGAGCAAGCTTTTCGTCCGACAACGTGTTCCCGGTCGCTCTCTTTCGTATGGCGTCCGCCCAATCCACTCTGTTTCCCGTACGTACGCTGTGTTTGCCCAACCGAGGCAAAATGCATCCTGCATTCTGTGTACACGCAAATACCGATTTCGGAATGAGTTTATCTGTTTGTCTGGCCATTGCTCAGTTTGATTCGCGTCTGTCTGCGGGTTTGCCCCGAAACTGAAGAGGAAGGTGAGGGAAAGGAGTGGCGGTGAGTTTACCCCTCCTCTCTAAAGCTCTATTTACCCTTGATTCTTCGACGTACTCAAACAATTCGATCCTCTTCCCAATGGACGCGCAGCTCGACGTGTGCATGGGTAATTCGATGTGCCACAGAGGGAAAATCGAATCCTTTCCGCTTCCCCCTTGCCATGTGAAGGTTTTTGTGTGTGTTTGTGTGTGAGTTTGATGGCCATCGGTGGTCAAAGTTCAGCCTGCTTCCGTTCTGTACGGACAAGTTTTCATGTTTACATTTATCGACTGGAGTGCTCCGATCGAGCATTCCCGTATCCATATCCATCCGGACAACCTAAAGCGAAACGCTCCGGAGACCGATCGAAGGAAACTGTACGAAAATCGACCCGATTGTGTGGGAAAAGTTTTTTACGTGCTCACACACACACACACACAAACTCTCTTTTTCTATTGTCATCCTGGTCTGGAGGAAATTTCCATATCAAGGCAACACAGGAAGAGGAGCAACAAAAAAGCGTAAAGAACAAACACAAAACCAACAAAGAGTAACTGTTAACATGCTTGAAGTTGGAGTAGTGAGGCACGTACAGAAGGAAACAAACTCACACACCCGCACAAAAAACAGTCCTTCCAAGCACGGTCGAGGCGACGTGCTTTACTCCGGATCGGAAAACGACAATAATCATTGTAAAGTGAAAGGGAACATTCAAAGCGGAGAGTTCCGTCTCCGCTCGAGTGCCCTGTATGGAACGCTCGGAATGCCAATCATAGTACGGATTCTGAGCAGAAAAGACCAAGAACAAAAGCGAGCGGTGGCTTGTTTTCCGGTGCACAATGTACGAATTTAAGGTTGGATGGTTAGCATTTTGCGTGCTCGTAACAAGTTTTCGCAACCATTCGCAACGGTTGACATAATTCTGCATAATAATAAGAGCCTGCAAGCCTGCTTTTGACATCCTTTAAGCGTTGGATATAATCTGTTACATTAGAAAATATGGCCCCAATGGTGCGCACCGTTCGCTTGCTTTGCACGCGGTATGGCTGTTCAGTGCAAACAACAAACTCCCCAAAGAGTAAACGCTGCGCAACCAATGCCCCTTAGTACACCTTTCGTCTGACGTTTACCTAATCCCAATGCTATTGCCCCGGTTTGCCCGAGCCTCGCTTTCGGTCCATTAGCGGTACGAACGAGGCGAAGCGAACGAGAGAGAGAGAGAGAGTTCAATGGTTCGATACAGTGATTGCTATTTACGAGTCACAAAACGCTCGTCATCTACCAATCATAAATCCGTTAAATCATCTTGCGCTCGAAGCAATGCCATGGACTCGTCGTGCTGAATCAGTACCTGAAGGAAATCAAAACACTGCACGCTGGCAGTCGCCAACGTGTGTGAAGCTTACTGAACAGTGCAACGACCATCACTCGCACGGCTTAAAGCGACTCACGTCACATTGAGCGTTCCTAATACGTTCGTTGCACTTACGTTGCGCGCATCCCGGGATCGATGACATAAGGTGCAGCCTCGAGTAAAGACTCGACTCCCTGTTGGCCACAAAGAAACAGCAAAACCGATGCTTCTCTGTGGCTGTGGCCCGGGCCCTCGCATTTCTAACGAATCATTGTGTGGGTTGGAATTAAACTTTTCTTCATGGATAGAAATTGAAATTGAATTCGAGGAAAAACAAACACATTCATCCGCTCACTCGTCCACATACCAGTCACACACGCAAAGGGAGAAATTGTGTTGTGACGTTGCACAAATGTGGCAGTGTTTGGAAGTGAAATGAACTGCTACCGGGTAGGATGATTCGTCTCTTCACCAGCAGCGAAGGGTGTTTCATTTTTCGCAACGCAACGATAAGCCACACCACCACCACCACAACTACCACTGCATCGTAAAAGCAACAATCTGAACGTTTTCCGCAAACTCCAATCACGAATGGCACAAAAAACATACATCCCTTCCCATTTCCTTTCCACACACTCACACACGTGCAAAACTCTGTCCGAATATGAAAAATGATCAACCGAAATCTGGTATGTTGCCTGAACCACCGGCAGCCCGGAACCGGAAACCAGCGCCGGATAACACAGAAGGTCCTTTTCAGTAGTGCCATTTTTATCTTTCCCCCCCCCCCTTACCCTTCCCCTTGGCCCACAGGAAATGTCTACATGTGTGAGTGTGTTAGTCAATCTATTCATTTGCTCTATCCCCGCCGAGCCGACCCGACTCGTTCCGTTCGGTTCCGTCTTGCGAAATGCCCGGTTTGCACCGGAATTCATCATCCATTCATTTCTTACCCACACGTTTCTCGTCTGCTCTTCTTCCCGATTGCTTCTCGTTGCAGTTTCGAAGGCGAAAATACTCGGCAACTCGGAGCTATTTATCAAAAGCGGAAGCGATATCAATCTCACATGTGTTGCACTGCAGTCGCCGGCGCCACCGTCCTTCATCTACTGGTACAAGGGCGGCCGGGTCGTTAATTACTCGCAGCGCGGCGGCATCAGCGTCCTGACGGAGCGGCAAACCAAAACCAGTAAATTAGTGATTGCGCGCGCCATGCCATCGGATTCCGGCAACTACACCTGTTCGCCGAGCAGCTCAGGTGAGTAGTCATAAAGCGAACATTTTGATGAATGATAAACGAGCGAACGAAAACCAAAAAAAGAAGGATGTTACTGGTCTGCCATTTCAACGCCAAGCTATGAATTATTTTTCAATATCCTCATCGCTCATTCCGTTTCTGGTGGGTTTCTGTGGGCCCACCACTTGTGGTGTTTGCAATTTAATGTCATCAAGGAAAGCACTCCGAGTAATTTGCTTTCGAGAAGGATTAAGAGATTAAACGGCATTTAAAAAAAAAAGTATTGGCCGTTTGCGAATGCTCATTTTAATGTCATCAGCGCTGCTCTGTCCTTTCTCTTCCCAGCTCTACTCATTACCGATTATAGAGAAAAATCCCTGAAACGGCTTCAAAAGCCTTTAGTCCCAACTGAAAACTGCACACTTGACATTTATTGATGTGTTAAGTCAATGCATGACTAGATAAAAAGTTCTCAATGCAGAGTTAAAATCCAGCAAATAAATTCTCATCTCACAACTACACATTCGGATTGACCTTGTAACTTCCCTTGCAACTTATGCTCAGATTCAGAAAATTGTAAATCACAATCACAATGCAGTTAAGTTACTCAACAGTTTCGTTTTACAAGAAACAAAGAACTAACTTTCCCCGCTGCCTTCCTGTTTCAGTTTTTTGTTTTCACGGAACCGAAACTAACAAACACCACCCAAGAGTCGCTCCACGGCGACCGACCGCAGCCAACCAACCCGTAACCTAATTTCAAACCAAAACTCTACAAAACATGCGGTCGGGCCGGATAATTGGAGAGCAATGTGTAAAGTTAATTAGCATGTTCGACGAAAGTACGGAAGCCGATTGTTTGCTGGCCCGATTTGTAGCCGCTTGCCGCTCGGGAAGTGTGCTGCGGTCACGGAAAGGTCCTCCGCTTCAAGGATGTTGTTACCGTGATTCCCAACCAATCTCAGCCACAAACGCACACACACACACACAGACAGAAACCCGCAGGAGAAAAAAAAACACTCTCACTGACTTTGCGATTGAGAAAGTTTTGTGTGTGTGTGTGTGTATTCCACTCGCTTCCCCACTCTGTCCTCGGAAATCTGACACAACTGTTCACTCACTCACTCACTAACAGGAAACCGGAAAAAGCGCAATCCTCAACAGATAGTAAGGTGTTGCCCGCCCATGAACAGATAAACTCGTTCCCACACGGCTGACTGTCTGTATATGCCCGGTGCGAAAAGCGAAGCACAAACCTTCGGGTGAAAAGTTTAATCACGTAGTTGCTCCTTTTAATCACTTTCTAAAAATTGCTCATCTGCTAAATCGAACGACTGCTCGAAGGTCGACCGAACTCCACACATCAAGCTAGGCACGCCGGCATCCGGCCAAACTGTGTTTGACTTCCTTGGAAAACTCAAATAGGGGTTGTTGTGCAGACCAAACAGGCCACAAGGGAAGCACGGAAGGGAAGCAGCACGTGTGGAGTTCTAGCAGCAAATCCCACCCATGCCTTGTCTGCGCACACTTCACGGAGCTGGGCAAAGTTGTGTGAATGTAAAATTTTAATGCCGAAAACACCTCGTACCACCTGGCCCGGGTGCTTACTGTTGTGGGGCAGAGTGAGTGGAAATAACACCATGTGCGATGTTTTATTCTCCAAAAACAGTTTTCAAAAAGTGCTTTAAACTGTCAGCAGTTTAAGGTCGGAAGGTGGGACGCGACAGGACGGCAGGACGGCGAACGGCAGGTAACGACTTCGACATAAACGAGGCGGAAAGGCATAAAACAAGTACAATTGTTTCGTTTCGGCACGGGGGCAGGGAGAAAGAAACGGCACAGCGAAACAACAGCCAGCCTATTATTGGCGTGTGCAAGCGCCCAACAAAGCGTAACTAGTTGCGCAAAAAGTAGAAAACGTATAAAAAAAGGCACTGCTGGCACAGTAAAAGCCCAACACATCGATTGAATGGTAAAATATGTTTAATCTAATTTGTGTGTTATCATTCGCCCTTACCTTCGGCGCCGTCGCTGGGGCCGACGCATAAAAACAAGAGCCCCAGCCGAGCCGATTTGACTAGGAGTGGAATTGTAATAAAAGTTTATAGACCGAAACGAAAGCGAACTTCTGCGTTTTCTCACCACTGCCAGGGCCTGCGTGGCCTATCGTTGCTGCCTCGTTCCATTCTCCATGCTTGGTGCTGGCATGTTTTTCTTTCTTGCCTCACCTTCTCACATCAATAATAGCACTTGGTCACGAAACGTTAAGCAGAGGGCGGCCAGCAGCACGGCACCATTCACGCGCGCGCGAACCAAAGTATGTCCTTCAGCTGTGGCAGGAGCGAGGGAAACACACAGTGGAAAACGCGAATTTTCTCTTGAATAACAAAAAAAAACAAAAGCCAATCGCTGCCATCTCGAGGTGGGAGTGAACGTTGAAGCTAAACAGAACAGGCGTTGGAAGGGAAACAAAATGGCATTTGCGACACTTCATCGACGATCTGTTAATTGACGAAATGCGTCCCAATTTAGCGCTCAACAGTTAATGCTTATTTTATACGAATTTCACACAAATCACCTCGATGCTTCAGCTGACGTTGGCCATCGATCGAGCGAGCAGTGGTAGCAGAACACACGGTTCCCTCTCTAAACAAACGGTTCCTTCATTGCATCGAACAACCGAACCCTCTTGCCTGCCGTACCGATACGTACACAAGGGGAATTGAAAAATGTTGGTCAAAAAGTGGAAAGCAATTAATTTCCCGCTTATCAACGGGCAGCAATCGCAAAAAGGAAAACCTCCGCTTTCCGATGTTGGGTTGGGGATGAGAATCTTCGAACCACACCCCGGTCTACTGCACACCCGCCCCCCCACTCCGGAAATGAATCCGGTAAACTGCCTTCAGCAACGTGGGCGTCTCCGGGCACACCGAAACCATAAATTGCACAATAGCTTCGAAAAGGAACTCATTTTCAGCACGATTAGTACGATACCGAGTACCACTTCCGGCCGGGACCGTTCGGCAAATCCTGGCCAAAGCGGGCGCCGCCGTAGAACCGATTCTGCGGTTTGTTTCCGGGAAAAAAGGGGGACGCCCGCAAACCATCAATCGTACGCGCCATCGTACCGAACGAGGCCATAGGGCGCATCTATGTGTGTGTGTGTGTTTGAGTGGTAGTACGCAGGATATGTTGCCCCTCATGTTGCCCGATACCGATCGGGAAAGTGAAACACAATGTGTCCTTGCCCCACTGCTTGCATATCCCCCCGCAACGATGTAAAACGATTGCGAATGCGATTTAAAATTAACAGACCCGTACAAATTGCCTCGCACCGGAAGCGGGCGTGCTGTAATTTCATTTGGCAACAAATAAACCACCACCACTAGCAGCGGACACTCGCAAGGGTATAAATCCCCCGGCGGCGAACAATCGGCAACAGGGCGAGAAGGATTGTAAAATATTCATCCGAACCTGTTTAGCATGGTTGAATCATGTGTGTTCCAATGAACGCAGGGGACCGGAGGGTTCGTTTACTCGTTTGCATCGATTTGCTACGTACGAGATGCATGCGATTAGGAACGAATTAATTCCATACTCCGCTCTCCACGGCGAAACCTCGCCCAAAACCGAGGACGCCGATCTGATCGCCGCTACGGTTAGTATCTGGCGCTAATGGCCACTAAAAGTTGCAACACACACACACACACGAGGGAGGAAAAAATTACGCCGCATTCGATAGGCACATAATTTATGCTCGCCCGCGATTGCCGGTCCCTGATATCGTTAGGCGCGGGTAAAACAGGGACATCTATTTTACGCTACATAAATTTAACCGATTTTTACCAATCTCTAACCTCACTAAATGGGGACCCCCTTTTAACCGCAGAGTACGTTTAAAATATGCAACCAAAACCGCACGCAATAGTACGCAACAACACCCTTGCGCGAGCGCACGCTTGTACTACTGCCACGTGCCTGAAGTAATTTCCCCCTTTTTTTTTGGCCTCGCCAGTCTTGTTGATGTTTGGCATAAATTTACTTTTTATTATTCATTCATTAGCGACTGATGTTGCTGCTGGGGCGCTGTGCTGTGCTAAAGATCGAATCGAAAACGTCTTATCAAAAATGAGCCAACTTTAGCGGTAGTCCTTGACGCACAAGTTGTCCTTCCGAAACCGCTACACAAAAAAAAAACGCCAAACTGTTCCTTATCGCAGTTGTACGTGTTTTAGCACTTTGGCGCTATAAAACATACTTTGAAATCGGGGTGGAGGGTGAAACAGAAACATCAACGGGGAGATGATGAGATGAAGACACACTCACACACACACACATATCTACTTTTTCACTTTGCTGAGCACGAGTTGTGCGTTTGCGAACTGCTGCTGGCTTCTGTGGCGCCGCACAAAGACGATAAGCTTCCGCCAAGTCAACGCGGTACAGCCGCATCTGGGTGATGAATAATTATTACAACACTTGGGCAACACCACCACACTGGGTGGTGGTGGGAGGGAAATTATTTTAAGATTCTTAACCACCGCACACCACACTGACAGTTGAGCGCGTTGGCGATAGAGATAGTGTGAAAGATAAAACTTCTCTTACCGCTCGCCCCCTTCGCACCCCCCCCCCCCCCCCAATTCCATGCGCCTTTTCATACGTGAAGTGGCCACGGCAAAGGTTATAAAGCCGACGCGCAAACAGCGCCAACTGACGACACTTCCCGAATGTTAGTGTTGCCACGTTGATAACAAAGCCACACATGCACGCCGAGGGTTTAGGTGGGAGGGGGAGAGAACAGGATAAATGTTGCCCCGCCTGTGCCACCGCTCATTGTGTCGCGGTGTCTTGTCCTTTTTAATGAGCAAATAGGTGTCGTTGGGAAGGGCCGGGTGGAGGGGGGAGGGAAAGAAGGAGTAAAATATATTTGCTCAGGAAATTATTCAAATTAATTTTACCACCTGCACGCTGCCAAGTCCACGGCAATACTGACGCGACTTTTCTCGTGCCCACAACGCCCACAGCCCCACCTTGTCAGCGATGGCTTCCCAGCCAGCCCCAGCCCCAGCCGGTTATAAAACTACACCACAGCGATTATAACTCACCCCACACTCAACACACACACACACACACACATCCCGCAGCAGCGGCTTTCGCACAAACTTTCCATTTGAGTTGGCGCTTAGAAAGCTCGCGCCGCGTTGTTTAACGACTGCTGCTGCTGCTGATGTTCCGGCTGCGTTTTCCGGCTGCACCGCTGACAGGTCGGCGGTGGTCGCAGCAAGCCGATAGCTTCTTCACCACCTGATGACAGTAGTCGCACAGCAAGCCAATACACGCACACCAACGACGGTGTGGTGAAATTTATACCCGCACCTCTCCCCCCAGCACCCACAGCAAAAGCCCATCCGTCCACCGCAGGCACCGTTTGTCGCGCTTGGCAGGGCACCGAAATGAAAAGTTTTATTCCATTAAATTCAATTTTCAATTTTCACCTACCCCCCCCCCTCCCTCCTTGTTTAAGTGGGTCCGCGGAAAAAAGGACGCTTTTTGTGTCAAAAGAAACTATAAACGAACCTCGATGCTACGGGGAACATTTTTTGTTCCCTTTGCGTGTGTTTTTTTTTGGTGTGTTTCGTTCAAAAGTTTTCAATAAATTCAATTACCATCCACACGGTGACGCATCCATCGTATCGTTATAATCAAGTCGTTGCTAGTTTGTTTTCCATAGTTTCTCCTTCCCTAATGGACACAGCAGCAGCACGCACCGGGTTTCCGGGAAGCAGGGGAAAGCCATGTGCTATCAGCCGAGCCGGTGGCACACAACGCGCTTTTCCCTATCGAAGGAGAAGCGTGATCCGTACCGACATTTGCGCGACCAATTTTGCATTCGGGCAATAATTAAGTTATGAGTTTTACCTGCAACGGCAGCATTTCCGAAAGCTTTCTCCATTTCTTTTTTTCCCCCGTTGTGTTGCTTCCTTTTGTTTCCATCACTTTGCGCTCCTCCATGTAGTACGCGCTGTGCAGCTGGGATGAGTTTTGCCAATGGTCGTTTAAAATTTGCACTTCAGCTTTTCCATTCATTCCAGCTCGATTTCCCGCGAACCGTGCGCTTACCGGTAGCTTTTTGGAAAGGCGGATTATATTGTGTACATAAAATATTCGCCTCCTGCTCACTGAATCCTTAAGATGAGACGGGACTAGTAAGAGAAAGAGAGATGGTTCGTTCTTGGCTGGAGATGTTTATGTTAATGTTCGAAAATTCATGCGAAACTTTAGCCAGTGAAGGAAACTTACGAATGTTTTTCTTCTTGCTTCTCTACCAAGAGTCCGGGGGGGCTAGATTGGGTGGAGCCGGCAGTGGTGCGTTGTTAATGGAAAATATTATCGAAATGAATTCTATTCCTCCCGAGGAGCGAGGCAGCAACACGGAAGAGGGATGAGACGGACGTGCACCAAATTCGAAAGATGGACGGGAACGATCAGCCAAAAATTCCAAGCCAAACAATTCCATCTATTATACTGATTTTGATGGATGTTTATCATTTGTTATGCCATCGATCCGTCATAATTGGTGTAGGAGAAACAAGAGCTGCGAGCGGACACGTGTTGTTACGAGCGCCAGGCGGTCCAACAGTTTTAAGTGATTGAGCGTTTTATTCCTCTCAAATCGTTGAGCTGTTTACAACACGACAGCTTTAACGACTCTTCTTAACGCCCCGAGTTGTGGTAACAATGTAGCAACAGTGCATTGCAAACAAAACATCGCACCTCGTTGCTGACCCCATTTTGTCAAGGCTCGTCATCACACACCGACAAAGGGGAAAGAATAGACAACATCAAAGCGGGTTTTGCCGAGGCAAATATCAAGGCAACGCTCCGTCGAAAGTAGTTTAAGCAACTACTCTCCCGCTAAGTTTTCATTACCTCCTTCCAAGCAGAAGTGACCATTGCTGTTGGTGTTAGGTGCAAAGAAAGGCACACTTCCGGCGGATCTTTCGCGGAACAAAAGATCATTACTGGCGCTCATTCTAAAGCCTGAAATATTAGTGAAACGTGTGGTGGAATATTCGGCATCCACTGCTGTGTCCAAGGACCTTCCAATCCAATCTGGACCAAGGGCCTTCCCGACGACCTCCCTGCACGTAGGTAGAGCAAAATGTGTGGTCTTGCGCGGGGAGGTGTGGCAGGATATTCCCGGACGAGAAGAACGCGAGCCATGAGAACCGGAGTGCCTCCCGGTGGTGGTTATTCAAATGATACGCACACACTCACAACCACATACACACATACACAAACACAGACACATATTTCAGTAAGCCCAAAGCCTCCGGAGAAAGCAGATCCATGCAAAGCGTTGCACACACGATGCAAAAGAACAGAACAGACTAAAAAGATAAAAGCCTTGCGGGAAAGGCCCTGAACGTTCCAGATTGTGGCCCTTCTTCATCGTGCCCTCCCTCCCTGCCCATCGCCCCTTATCGGAGTGTTGTGCAAAGGAAAGGCTCTGCCCCGCCCTGGTTCTGGTACGAATTTGTTCCCGCGTGCTATCAGGTTCGCTCTGTTTGCTCGTGTCCCTGAGGCTGGCTGGCCACACTGCCGGCATTCAAGTGTGTTACTTTCGTACTTTTTTTCCCTCTCGTTTTGTTCGTTCGTTCGTCCCTGTTACGACCGCTTTCTGGGAACCATGTGCGCTGCATTCCAGCGGCTCCAGCCTCGGTTTGCAATGTTTGCTCTGGCTGGTGGGGGGTTGGGGGTGTTCCGCCAGCCTTCGCAAACGACACCTGCAGCCGGTTCGCGTCATCGTGACATGCGATACTTTCGCCTGCAAGCGTCCCGACCGGACGAAACAAAAAAGCAAGATCACACAAAAAGCGAGCGAGCGCTTTTATTTTCGCTCCTTTTCGCTACACTGCTGGATGCTGGCGAGAGTGTCCAAGCTGCGCCGTTGGAAGCGACGGGGGATGCTGCCGGGGGCCATCGCTGTGCCACACCTGGTGAAACAGGCCCATCGCATCAGTTGACCCGGAACGGCGCAGTACTATCAGCTTTCATTATTCATATCACTCCTTCCCGAGGCACTGAGTACATTTACACACACACACACACTCAAACGCTGCTCCAAGTGCCGGAGAGAGGGGAGGATTGGGAGCAACGGGTGCCCACGATGGACGCACGTTCCCACGTACGCAATCGTTGGACACACGGCGCACAAAGTGCCGAGTGTCACGTTCTGTAGAATGTTTAATTTAAAACTGGAGTATAAACGATGAATATTAATTCCCTCGCATCTTTCCCTTCCCATTTCTGTTTCCCTCACTCTCTCCCGCCCTCTCTATGGATCTTCGCAAGGGATGGTTCCGCGATTCCGTTGTGTAGCGCTATGAGAGAAGCGAAAAAAAACGCACAACTCCCTAAGAATCTTCCTGTAGTTGCTTGATGCTATGCTTGATGCTCCCCCCTCCCAAAACCCGAAGGTGATCATGAAGAAGCAGCACTCGACGACGTGTACGACCGCAGTGACAATTGCGAAGGGATGCTGTGCCACGTGCCCACTCTGCCGCCCCGGTTTGCCATCAGCAGCAAGCAAAAAAAAGGGGTAAACTAACCTCCATCACGCCTCGGAGCTCGGTCTCGCCAATGGTCTCGTGCCGACGTGGAATAATTAAGGGTGCGGAAAAAAAGGCACACCACCGCGCACCAGATAAAAGGTGGCCAATTTTTGCGTTTATTTGCCCCGCTCGCAGGGACCATGCCCACAGTGCCCACTGGGTGGGAAAATGGAATCGTTTCGCAAATACGCTCGAGTTGTTTTGCATCAAGAAACGTGCACTACGAACGTTCGAGGGAGGAGGAAGCGGTTGTGAAATGCATGCAAGGGGGGCAGGGCACATACATGTCGACACCGGACACCGGGTACGGCCCCCGGGCAGCATAGGAACAGCGCCGAACCGAAGCAGCTAATTAGAATGTAAATGAAACGAAATGAAAATGAAATTGATAAGCGAAATGAGCCGATTCGTATGAATATGGGTTGGTGGATCATGAAAATGGCAGCATTTGCCATTACTGTTTGGGGGCTGCTAGGGGGGGGGGGAAGCTAGAGACACTACTGGCCCTGCTGGCGCCTTCTTCGTTCAAATGATTTTAAGGCACCGCCAAGAGTGTCTCTTTCAGCACAATTAGCTTATCTAATTGCGTCTAACTCTCGGCTAAAACGTGGTGTGAACCAATTCTTGCTAAACAGGCCCTCGTGACGCCCTAGTTCAAAGCCGTTGCTCTACCAACCACGGCCCGAAGGGAAGCTGTTTCGTTTACCAAACACCTGTAATTTGGCGAAGAAAAATACCTGATCAGTGTATGAAATCTTCTCCCGCAAGCAAGCAAGCAAACAAGAGCATTAACCACCACCACCGTCAAGGGTGTCGGTTCAAAGGCTCTGTTGTTTCATTATGCATAAAAGGTGACCCTCTTTTTTGCCCACTAACCCCAAAGCACCAGCGACAAGCGTAACAGCGCATGAAAAAAACAACGCCACTACCTTATCTATCTTATTTTAAGGAGTTTAATCATTTTTTCCCCACTCAGTATGCAAGAAAACATATTTTTGTGAGGGATCACAGACATAGAGAGCAACCAGCGACAAAAAAAAAACAGAATCCAGGTCCAAACCCACAGTCCACAGTTCTATAACCGACCCAAGACCGACCCAATGCACCTTTATAATCCCACCGGGCATTGGGTGCGAGAATAGTAATGGACTTTTAAAGGGCACACTGGGCAGCGTTCCCTTTTGTTTTTATTTCGCTCCACTTTTTGCTCCCCCATTTTACTCAGCTCCAACCGAAAGGATCCATTTTGCCGTTTTCTGCTGTAGCTCTTTGAGCTAAAAACCAAAAAAAATTGTGCGTGTCAGCTGGCATCACCATAAACCCTCGCTACTACACACACACACACACACCCACCGGATCATTTCGCAATCAGTGTGCTGTCCCCAGGCGGGAGGGATTGGTCCGGTTTTTTTTTTTTAATCGGTTTTGCATCTTGCCTCGAAATGGAAATGGTGCGTGCCCAATGTGCCGACGGTGATTTGTCCGATGCGCATTTACTCCGCGTGTATGTGTGTGTGTATCCCTTCTACATTGTGTTTGCTACATCCTTTTTTTTGGTGTGTGGATTCCGACAAAAAACCAGTCGAACTGCTGCTGCTGGCCTCCAGTTTCGCTCGAGCAAATAAACTCATCCGATCCTAAATTGCCGATGAACGGATGCAAATGTAAATATCCTGTCGTCGAGGAAGATGGCAAGGGCAAGAAAAGCACTCACTTACACACACATACACGCGCGCAGAAAAAAGACTGCTGCAACTGTCCTTCTTCTATTTGCCTTTCCAGCACAGTGCATTTGAATTTCAAGCTCATGAATAAAACACTTGCTCACGATGCTCCTTCTCTGCTGCTGCTACTTTCGATGCGAACCGCTCGACAAATGGAGCCCAAATGGAGTCTTGTGCCCTATTTTTTCTTCCACACCCAACTTGATGAGTCGTTTTTCGCAGCACCCCGAGGCAAGTGTTGCACAGCCAAGGCCTGAATGCATTTGCGTATCACTTTTTTTCTTTCTTTCTCTGTATGTGTGTGTGTGTGTGTGATTAAATTACCACTATCCTGATCCGGATCGGCCAAAGGGAACGCCGACGGCCACCAACCAATCCCATGTTTTGCCATTTAATCTGACGACCGAACATCGAATGTTAAGTCCGATAACAATTAGTATGATAATGTGGCATAAATCGCACCGCTAGTTGTGATTTGCATCAAACTGGCGGGGCCTCCACTTCCCTCGCCCGGGGCCGGGCAATAATGAGTAATGAATTTTATACAGCATTCCTCCTTCCTGCACACCGCAGCCAGCGCCTGAATGCTGATTAAAATTCAATTCCAGCCGAGCGATCGAGCGATTTGTCAACCAATTTACACTCCCCGAATTACTTGCCACCATGCATGCATGGAGGCTTTAAGTTTGAATCATAGTTAGGGTGTTGGAGGCGTCAGTGGCCAGGCCAGGGCAGGATCGGCCGCTCTGCTAATCCCACCAAATTGACCCCGCTTCACCAGCAAGGTTTGATGAGTTATTAACAACGGTTCATTTGCTCGAACAAATGCCTAACCTCCTGCACAATATTAACCAATAGTCTCTCTCTCTCTCTCACTCTCTCACACTCTCTGTTTCTCTCCCTCTCCCCGCAGACTCCGCCAGCGTTGTGGTGCACGTCATCAATGGAGAGCAGCCAGCCGCAATGCAGCACGGCAACAGTAGCGCTAATAGCGTTTTAATAAATAATCGCAGCTTTAGCCACCGCGGCCACGGGCCGCTCGACCGATGGTTGGCCTACCTGGGCGGGAGTAAAAATTTAATATTATCATTAGCGTCGACCGGGCTGTGCTGGCTGGTAAAATCGATCAGCAGCCCGCTCGGTGGCTCCGGCAGGTGATTTACGGCGTAAAAACCCTCGCCGTGATGTGGAGACGCACTCCAATGTTTGTCGGGCGACAGCGGCAGTCGGCCAGCAGGATGAAGCAGTCTGGCCCCATCCGGAATGGATATCATGTGTACATTTATAGTTAGAAGAAATCTAGTCCTAAGAAAAGCAGTATGGCGAGTGGCAAACGTTGTTCAATGTCAGCAAAGTGTCCTCCCCGAAACCACCAAACAGTAACCGAGCGGTGCAGCAACTTGGCAGCAGGTCTGTGACCCATTTCGCAGTAATCGGATCGGATCCGTTTGCGTTGCCAACCCATCAAACATGCCCCAGCTGTAACGATACACAAGGCACCGGAATGCAGTCATCTCAAACCAATTCCAAACTCCGATTGCAAATGTAAATAATCCATTAGCCGTTACAATTACAAAGCCCAAACACACACACACTCACACATACGAACCGTAATGGAACGCAGCCAGCATCGACGCGCCATGCATCTTGCATGTTACCGAGCTCTTTGCATAGCAACCAGACAGATCACAAGGACACCGCAGCCTACTATGCCAAAGACACCTGTTCCACCGCACACACATACACCGCTACCACATCTCATTAACCTGCTCTCTCACCTTCGACCGTACCGCGGACAGTGGCCGGGAAAATGGAAGCCATCGGGACACAATACAATCCCCACAATGTAAATACAATGGCTGTCCAGTGTTTGAGCGCAAAACGGATGTACGTCACGGCATTAGCGTCAAAGCGAAGAAAGATGTATGAAACAGTAGCTTGGAGGTGCGTTGAGGTTCGAGGTACCGAGCATAGCGTATAAGACTTGTTATCATTAGCTGAAAACTCCCTCTTCCCCAATCCAAAGCAAAACACCCCTTCACGTGATTCGTTTCAAAGGCGAATCAAATGAATGGGTGGTCTCTAGCGTTAAAAGTGGTAATGTTATCATTTTGTCCCCCCAACCATCCATCCACCCTTCTTGTTCGTTCGCCGGATGACGCTTTAAGGACACAAAAACACAACCGGACAGTAACATTCATCGTGAGGTTTTCGTTTCACCAGCTTCGCCACAGTCTTCCCGCTGAAGCACAAAGCGCCGTCAGAGGCGTCTCTGGCATTCTACAGGATCTTCACTTTCCATCACCACCACCACCACCACCACCAATTCAAACAGACACTCTCACCGTGCGTCATCTTTGTGCAATACATATATACGATTTTACTGTACGTAATGATGTTGCATAGACTCAAATAAATTGATGATTTCTTTTCTACGAATCTCGGAGCGGTTACGGTAACGCTTTCTTTTCTTGTTACGACCTTTTGTTTGTACTGTCGAGTACAGAACTCCATTTGTGGCTCCTCTGCTGCTACACACGTGCCGAAAGAAAGAAAGTGGCGAGAGGGATTGCGATGCGAGTGAGATAACAGGTAAGTGGGTTCTTCTTTGAAAGTCTGCAATTCCAATTAACTTCTTTACACAATATCCATCGCATGTTGGTAAAGGAATCTGTGTACATCAAACAAAGCGCAAGCGGTACAGCGAAGGGCAGCGATGAATAAATTGGTTCGTTTGTTGCTTGTGCAGGTAGGTATGAGTCAGTAACAACGTACCAACAAGGTAGTAAACGATCATGCGATTTAATGCAGAAATATTTGTAGTAGCTTACAGCCGGTAATGGACTTAACAGTTTGACTTCAATCAATTTGACTATCCCAGTGACCAAATTCAATGCCACTACAATTAGATCACTTAGGTCCCTTTTCAGGCCATCAAAACTAATGTTGGTGTTAAGTATCTTTCCAGCAAAATTAAAAGGCCTTCATCAGTTTTGAAACAGATCCTGGCTAAAAAGACATTTCTTAGTATTGTAATAGGTGTGATTGTCCTGTGAATTTCCCATATCGTTTCTGCAAACTCATTCCTTTGCATCTTACTGGGGTGGGATTGCAAAACAGTGCAATAATCGTTCAATTCAAAACAAACCCTTCCAGGAAAAGTCTTCGAGGTTAAGTGAAACACTGATTCCTGCTCAGCTAATCGAACAGATTATCCCCGCATTGGCTACCGCCAGGTGTAAGCCCACGAACAACCAAACTAACCGAACCGAGTGTAATGAATCGATAAGTTCTGGCGCTTCGCCGCCTCTCCCTCAACGATCGATTGTGCTGGCCTCTGTGTGTATTGGCCGGGTCCCCGTGATTAGCCGGGCATAATGTGAAATGTAGTTCGTTCCGCTTTGATCAGCGGGGATTAAGCACAGTAAGCCCGCGGTCTTCATTACACCCAGCGAAAGCCACCGCACGAATCGGTGGGTCAATGTGCACATGTACTTCCTAACGATTAATGCAAATTATTACAATTATTCCATGAGCACTGGGAACCGGTCCACCCTCATTCGCTCTGCTATGCAATGCAGAACCTGGTATTTCCATTGCCTGGAAATTATCGAATTTCGACTCCAATGGTACACCGGTCCTCCCTAATGACCGTGGCGTACACTTCGGGGAGTAGAGGATTATGCCCCCCCTTGTGCCCCCATAAAACAACAAATAGTACAACACATCTATGAGAGCACAGGTGGGCAAGAAAAACAAAAGCAAACCAAGCGACCAGAGCAATCAGTTCCGAAAGCTCCGCTGCATGAGCGCCCGCCCTCCCCGTATGCATAAATTATGCCAGCAGAAATTGAAATTTTCCCAATTCCCAAACACCACATGCCTTCTTCTCGGCCTTCCTGTTGGAACTCAATGAAGAGGCGTTCGGTGAGGCGTATGCACGGAAAAGGTAACAACCGAATTAAATTCGTAACAAGCTAATTTGATGTTCATTTTCGAATGCCAATCCTTGGGGTGGAGGGTGGGCTCTCTCTCGTCATCGGATTACGACCAGCACTGGTGGCACGAAAGTGATACCGCGACACACGCGCCCACACTATCCTTTCGCCGGGTGGAAATGGGGTGGGGTTTCGGGGTGTTGGATGGACCACCATCATCTCCACCGCCGTGACCACTGCAATTAGGTTGCGCGTTGGGTGGCCGATTTCCGATTGCACTTTGATGCACGTCCTTCCGTGGTCTTGTTTTCGCCACACTCAGCCCAACCACACACACACAGAGAGAGAGGCGGAGAGTGATACGAATACGTTATTCATGGTGCAATGAAACAGTAATCGTAGCTGATTCTGGATGGAGTTGGCCTCGGCTCATGATGTCGATGTTAACCCGGCTAAATAACGAATGCATCAGCCCAAGCGACAGTGAGTGGTTGTGGTAGGCTGCATTGATTCAAACGATGGTTAAACGTATTAAATAGTAAAAGTTTTAAAAATAGTTTCAAAATGTTGTATAAAAAACAACGATTCCCTTTTCTATATTCCACCCGGACAAACGGAACACCTGTACCATGTAGCCCCCAAGCCAATGATGACACTCACCCGGCAGACCTGTTGGACTAGCAAGGGGAGTGGAATTAAAATAATTATGTTGGCGGGCAAATAAATTATTGGTAATATTAATGAACATTTATTCCACCGTGCCAAACATGATTGTGCACACGACACCCGGCCCGAATCAGCTAAAGCGTGGCGCGAGCAGGGAGATGGATAATGATGATGGAATAATTTAGTATATTTGGCCTTTTCATTTCATTGCTCGGTGTGAGGGAAACGAGGACGGTGATTCCACAACTACCTCATTGAAATTGCCACACGAGTCTTTCTGAATAGCTGGCCAAAACTATTTATGTGCCTTGTTTTGTTTTTCTACACCATGCGGAGGGCGACATGGGGGTTAGTTTTGCCCACCAATTAGGAGACATATCGCGTGTTTTTCAATGTTTTATGACTATTGATCATCGCTCGCTTGTTCTCCTGCAAACGGAATGGGTTTATAACCCGAAAGCGACGGTCCTCCCTGTACGGCCCTTCGAAAGCAAGTCAAAATCTCACTTAATCAGCGCTAAAACAATTCCAATTCAATCCCATCACAGTTGATGACACACTTCCCTGTTTTATTTGATACCAGCATACTGATGAGAATGAGGCCACTCCACTCCGGAGTTAGTGTAATAATTAATTAGATGCATTCCCGTCTGCTGAATGTTAGACTTCCAGCCACACACACGTTGATGAGCTAGTGCGTGGAAATTCCAACAGACACACAAACACGCCACACGTACGCACTACCGCCTGATGCGTATTACCGACATTAGTCACGGTGTCAGCCCAACAGCAACCCCCATCGGATGAGTTTTTGCAGAAATCAGACTGCTGCATACGTAGCTACATATTTGCAAAAACGTCAATTGCAGTGCACTCGAAACAGCGTAATATAATTAACCGATTCAATTCGATTAATTCAAATGTGGGTTCTGATTGCGAGCGGGGTGCGCTTTTCGCAAAAAGCTTAAAGTTTCTCAATTAAACCGAGGCGAAATTACAGCGTAATTGAAGTCGTTTTTATTAATCCCGTTAGAGCCAATTAGAGAAGTTTAAAAACATAGCGACAACTTAATGTTGCATATAATGTGCATTTGCCGTTTTACATCGTTCTGCATTTTAACGTTACTTCTTTACCACCCCACGGAATTTTTGGCCGCAACTGGGTCACCCCGAGAGGGTTGGTTGAGCCGAACGGTTAGAGTAACAAATCGCTAGAATGTTTGCAAAACCAAAATACGCTGTAATAATTCATTTCCCATGTCGAAAGTACGATTTGCGTTTTGGATTTGGCATTGGGAGAAAGAGAACAGAAAACAATACCAAACCCAACTCCCAACTCGGTGCGGCACATATTTTGGACACCTTATCGAGAACACCAAATAAACACAAATTGTGTATGATTTGCTACTTTTGGCTGTACAATCTTGATAATAACGTTGTTATTTCTCCGTCCGCCCGTCTGTCCGGTTGTCCGCACCGACGAAAGCAACAACAACAACAGCAAAAAATCCCACCGTTTGAGTTCTACCGGCTACGCCACACAACGCGAACGGGACAAACCAACCAACGGAGGAACCAACAACAGACAGCGAGCGCGCGCGCAGCAAACCAAAACACCAAAATCATTCATCAAGATGATGTATGAAGCAATTAAAAATTTAATCGTTTTACCCACGTTCCTTCACGGAGCACCGGGACGTTCTTACAGCAAACGGCCCGCCCATGTCCTTTTGTCAAGCCGTTAGTTTGCCAAACCGCCGCGCGCCGTGGCTCTCCATTAGACCGGTCACCGTACCTTCCGATGACCATTGTACGCGCGTGTGTGTGTGTGAGATAGAGAGAGAAACAGAGAGAGAGAGGAGCCCATCTGCAAGCTAAAAATCTAATTTCAAACTCGCAAGTGCAGTATGCACGCGGCAAGATGCAGCCGGGTTAAAAGAAACACAACCCGGCGTACTAGGGGCTGGGTGGGGGTAAATTTATTCAAAACAGTTTAAAACGACATGATTTATCTGGAAGCGCGGGGTGCTGTCGAGTAAAACCAACAGCAACTACACACACAACAACAAAAAACTCCATAAGCCTCACTGGTTTCGACCTCGACCCGTTTCGTTTTCGTTTGAAGAAACACAAATAGAGTCGGTCTGTTTGATTAGCGACCGCTTTTGCTCATTTGCTCACCCAGCAAACGAGCTGCATTACACACAAACACACAGACACGGATACAAAGGAAAACATTTTCCAAAAGTACGAGCGCCAGCAATGGATCCTTTCGGTTTGTCCATGTTACGGTCTGCCGTCCTCTCGCCGGGGACAAACGACCATTTAGAAAGGTGCGGCAAAAAGGAGCAAAAGCGATGCAAAAAAAACAACCTTATAAAAGCATGTGGTGCTTCTCTGTGTACGTACCTGTAAAATGGCAGACTTGCACAAAATCCAAACGAACTTTATGTAGCTTACGATTGCAATTATCCTGAAGGAGAATTAATGATGCCGTGTAGGAATTTAGCAGCAGCACCACCAATGGTAGGACGACGACGGTGTACACCGTGGGACCAACGAACGCCCGAGGTAAATGACACTTAAAACGGGAATGAATGTGTTGACAGGTCACTCTAGATGTCTCTGGCTGCTCTGGCTCCCCGTTGCCATGGTTACAGCAGCAAACGGTCCCATTGCATCTCGCCTAGCAAGGTACAAGGTTGTTTCAAGGGCTTCTTAGCATGAAAAAAGTAAGCTGCCCACCCTCTGGACGGGGCGCGCTGTCAAGGTACGCGGCGACTGCAACCCTACAGCTGGTCAGCAAAAGCCTTCCTGCGTTCTTCTGCATTCCGTGCGAGTTTCAGGCGAACGTCGAGCAAAAGCGTTGCCATCTCAAACAGGAAAAAGTGTACAACAGCACCACCACCAACGGAGAAAGTGGCGTTTACAGGATGCAATTCCTGTTTATTTGGTTTGCCATGTTTGCTCGTGCATGGGTGGCGGCGGCGGCGGCGGTGGCGGCCCCGAGGTTGGTTGGTGTTTAAAAAAGATACCATAAAACATCAACGCGAGGCCTCGTTTTTCCGTCTTCGTTCGGACGAGGTGGTTCGTCTCGTTCTTTTCGGAAGGCTCATTTTCACCAGAATCCGAAACCGCTCTACCGGTTTGTGCTTTGTGCGTCCCCGGCTTTGTTGCTTGGAAGAGATTAAACCTAACCGTGAAATTCCCCCGTCCTGCCCGCGCGATAAGCCTCAAGGAAGCTTAACAGTAATCAGTTAATGGAACGCGAAAACTTTACTCGCCCAGCAGCGTCAGTCGCTTGCCCGCCACAACCACGAGCCGTGGCTCCCGAAATGGCTTCCCCGAATTTTCAACCACCACCACCGCACCCCATCCGCCCAACTCCTGGCAGGCCTCTTTTGGTTTCACAATCCATCTTTCGGGGTTCCGCGGTACAGCACATCAAGAAACATTGCATATCAAATAAATGTTTGCCGAAAGAATGCATCCCGAAAACTGAAAAACAACAAACACGTGAAAAGTAAATGCGGTGTAACGAAAGAAAAAGGAACAAAAAAAACATGCAATACTTACCACCAACATGGAAGAAAGCGGATTCGTTCGTTCGTTTTCTTTCCTTGAGCAAACGCACATTCAAACGCAACACGTCCACAATCGCTTTTATGCTCATGTACTTGTCTTTTCCAACGCGCGCGCGATCTACACACTGCAAAAAATAGTCCGCCACCTTCGGGAACAGGGGTTTATTTTCACCACGTGCCATACACACGGGAGGATGATGCTACAAAAGAGATGAGTTTGCGGGTTCTCTCTCTACATGTGGGCAGTTAAAACGTCTTCCTTTCTTCCGTGCTTGGTTTACAGTACGTTCAGAATTCCTGAGCCGTTGCTGAAGAACAACACAATTGCTCACAATTTCCTGCATTCTGAATGCTTGCTTATGTATCCTCCCTTCTTCTGCTCTTCTTCTGTGTGGCTTACTGGCCTGATTGAAACTGTATTTGCAACGTAAACTTTATCGAGCTTTTAATTGGATCGTTCATTTGAAATTGTACTTGTGCTTTCTTCTTGTTAACACTTTCAATACCTTCGCGCTCTGGATTTTACAAGCGCAAGTGAAGCAATTTTAATCTTGACGCGCTATTTGAACCGTGTGATTGAGCCGGTTTTTTGAGTAAAATACCAGAAGAGACCGTTACAAAGTAAAAGCCCTTACTCTATGACTCACATTCTTTGCACTATTGATGGTTATTTTTCAACATTATTCTTTCTTTCCTTCAACCTGTCTGGTTGGTTTGTGTATGGATTTACTCCGGCCACATACACATCATACTGGACACACATACACATATGGCATCATACCCTACATGTGATAGAAAATTAATTTGTGCGTACGACCCCACTCCCTAAACTCGCCGCCGGAACCACCCTTATTTCCCGATGTGGCTTTTTTTGTGTGTGTTTTTGTCCTTCCCTTTTTTCCTTCCGCACACCACTTTGAGCTTAAGATTGACGCCAAAGAAGACGTGGCGTGGCGACTTGCGACTTGCGATAATAATAAGGTAGTTGTTATTAAACTTTATTAAACTTTCTTGATATATACTCCAAATATATGAACGATTGTATTTGCATAGGATTCAATTTTCGCTTCCAACCAGTGAAAGGGGTCACACCTCCTCTTTACCAACACTTCTTCTTCTTCTTCTTCTTGTCGAAGGGGTCTCCTTCTCTCAATCCACTTGCCGCAAGGGAGCAACAAGATCCAACAAACAAAGTTCGACACACTGGACACACACACACATTCTGTTCTTTGCTTTACCGTGCCTTTCCTAACGTCTTTCCTAACAAGCGGACCAGCGAACAGCTTGTACCGCTTCTCATTCTCCCTCGAACCCCGTTCGGTATGGTGGTCTGGGGTTACCGCTTAGATCAGAGTTTATGGAACAAGGGGAAAGGGGTAAGGAGGGGAGGAAGGGGGAGTGAGAGAGGAAGAGAATGCATAGTGCTGCTATAAATATGTAAGATTAACTTTTAACCATCATCATCATCATCATCATCATCAGTCAGGTGGAGAGGCAACGTCTAGGGACGAAACAGTGTGTTGTGCGAAGCGGCCAGCAGCTCTATCCACATCAGCTCCATTTCCCAGCTTCGTGAGAATGTGGAAAAATCGCAATCGCCATCGCTGACCACTTCGCAATAGATACATCACAATCGATTTTCCTCGGGGGTTTTTTTGTTTTGTTAAAGAGAGGGAGAAAGTGCGGCAAGGCAAAAGCACGCGCGTCAAATGAACTTTCTTCCCTGCAGAAAGCACGGTAGACCCCTGGCCCCCTTCCACAGAGGAGACGGGGCAGAGTAGTGCAAATCCGATCCCGATCCGATCCGTCGATCGATGGATGCCTGCCGGCGAGTGTGCGGGGGGAGGGGGGAAACTTGATGTATCCTATATCCGTCGCCGTCTGGCCTCTTGATTACTACTCCATTAGGCAAATTAATTTAACCCCGCTCGACCACCAGCACCACACCGCCGTCCCCAACAGGATGATGCCCCAAGCATTTCCGGTGCGATTGGTTAATTTGGGCATAGTTTATCACAACTTTCACCGTGGGACTGGAGGATTGCGTCTTGCGTCCGATAGGATGATGCATAAGTTTGCTATATTGCGGCCACCACCCACCGTCTCCTGCGAGAGAGCATGTTTATGTAGGGGGTAAGGGGAGGGTGACTACCGTGCCTCACGAAGATGAAGCGAGCGCGCTCTACCTACCATCGCTCTTCTCCGAACCCGGGGCAGGAGATATGTAACATTGATTTTAATTAGTGATTGAATAAAGAATCTCTTCTACTTCCTTCGCTTTCCGTTCTTCCACTTCACCGTAAACCACTGCGCAACCTTCTTTACATTTGGCAAAAGCTCGCTTAATCCCTTCTCTGATAGTTTCATTAATCTTCGACCAAACCCCCTCCGTCCTCTGGTGGGTCGGTTTCTCGCACCACACACACAACAGTAACATTCATAGGTAGGTTTTGTTTGTTTGTTTGTTAGTTGGTTTTAGCCCCCTAGCACTGGGCCAAACACTGGGTACACGAGGGGGGGAGGGGGGGGGAGTCACAAAACGATACACTCTACTCTTTGGCTACGATTCCGCTTCCGTTTAATCGATACGCGCGAAAGTTATGACCAGCATAACATGAATAAATGGTAATATTCTAACGTTAAATTTGTTTCTTCTTTGTCCGTGTTTCTTAACGCGCGCGTGTGTCACACATCTTAAGGGGATTTTTGCTGTTGTAAGGAATTGTTTTACTTTCTATTAGCTCTCATGAGAGAGAGAGAGCAGAAAAAGTACGATACGTTTGATTTTCACTCCACCCTAACCTGCTGCTTCTTACAACAACACTTACAATTGCAACGAGAGAGAGAGAGAGATAGAGAGAAAAAGTTCGCGTTCGAAAAAGGAGTTTTAATTGTAAAGGCAGAACATTTGCGGTTTGCATAGAGCGGGATTGTGACTGTGTACGGTTTAAACGGTTACTTGTCTGTTACTACTGTCTCTTGTTAAATGGTTAACCGGATGCTGCGCACGCAAGCTTTTGCCGTGCGTACAACAAACACGTTGCGCGTTCGTTCATTCATAACTGTCATATGTTGTTATGTTGCATTTGGGCCGGGAAATGGGACCTACCAGTTACTAAGCTAACATCTTCCTTCTATGCCCTTCTCTATGGCACCCTTTGCTCTCTTCTGCTAAAGGATATTCGATTTGTCAATTCCGCAATAAATATATACTCACCGCATGCGCGCACGCATTCTACTACACCGTCGCCGTTTGCGGCACACGCTACTAACTAGCCACCACAGTTCATCATCATCGTCGGCACTAGCTCAGCTTGTACTTCGATTCCGTTGTACGTTACGTTCCTCTTCCGATCCACGTGGCGGCTATCATAAGACAAAAGCTCTACTGTAGTAGTATATCTGAATACTGATGTAATCCTTCCGCACTGCTGTGCTCTCTGATAGTCGAATTTGAGTTTTTTTTTGTGTGTGTATATCACTCCATGCAGGATGCATGAACGCCGACCCGCCGTATTGTGTTTGACCGTGATTGATGATCGTCATAAAATGCATCTTCTGCTGCTGCTGCGTGCCATATATACTTTTAGTGCAACATGAAAGCCGCGATTTTGTACACAGCAATTACGATACCTTCGGTTGTTCGGCCGTTCAGGTGGACTCAATTGTAGTTCCCCGTGTACGAGGCGTGTGTAGAAGGATTGGGTGTGAAAAATAGCCATCAAACTACGAGGAACTCGCGGTCTGGACGGGTACGATATTGTTTCTGAAAGAAAGGAAGAAGAAATAAACATAAACCATCCAAATTAGTTTTTTGAAAATACACTATGCGTAGGGCGCGTATCACAAACGCATTTTATGTTGGTCAATCTGCTTTTCTAACTGACAACAACTCCGCACGAAAGTGTTATCTTAAATAGAATCACCCACGCAGGGAAAAACACCCGTGATCCTACCCATCTCGCGGGGTTCATTTTTTGTGTTTTTTTTTTGTCAATTGGAGAACTGAAAATTAAATATTTACTTTGCATAATTACTTCTCTGTTCGCTGCGCGTCATAATTACTCTGTTCGCTGCACGGCTGGGGCACAGGCAGTTAACAATTTCCCCACGCTCGGAAAATGACGAAATACTGCGCGTGATGTAATTAGCTTGGCCGGTGGAGTTTCTCAGATTTTCCAGCGATTTGAGGTAACGAAACGTTCGTACCTTTAAGCGCCACTGCATTATACCAAAAGGGGCTCGCCAAGGGATGTATCTTCGTTGGCCTAGCTACGATCTTATAATAAGGGATTTGCATAGAGGATTTCATAAGCAAGGAAATGGATTTTCTTTCAAATAGATACAATTATAACACTCATTCGTTTTACAATACACACATGTATTTCACACATCTCCCTGCTTTCTCCATCTCAGATCACCGCAAGAAAATATTTCCGTAGTGATAATATCACATCTTCTACCTCTGGTCAACCATAGAAGAGTAGCAGAGCTACTAAATTGAATCTTACTATTAAAGAGCAGCTATACTACTCAATTTGAAGCCTAAGACTTTGGCCTAAGTGTGGCTACTTCAGGAGTAGCTAATGTATGAGCAGCTAGGCTACTAAATGTATGTCCTTTCATTGGACGGTTGAAAATGGATGTTTTTTCAGAAAATATGAGTTTTAATTTGAAAGAAATTTAAGTGGTTGTTTTGTGGGTTTCAAAGTAGTTCGAATTACTTCAGTTCATGATGACTTTCATAAAAATAAATCTACTCTATTAGGCATACCAGCCTTAACTATCAGATTACCCTACGGGTCTTTGATGACATGTTCCGCAAAAATTTAGGGTATAGAAAATATTGAGAAATTTTAGTGGTTGTTTGAAGAGTGTGGACGGGACGTCCTTTACGTTCTATGTATCAGAGCAAGCATATTAATTAATTTTTTTGAAAGAAATTTAAGTGGTTGTAAAAAAAAACTCCCCAACTCTTAGATCAACATCCACGGCGGCGACATCGGGAAGAAGTGCGTCCACGCGTTGGTCGAAACGTCTCGACTGAAGGGCTGGGCATGCGCAGAAGCTAGCACACCCCTCGTCACACCACACCCATGTAAGCGAGCAGTGAGGATGTGAGGGTGTGTACAGCAAGCGCAAACCCAGCGGCATACCTCCGATGAGTGGAAAGATGCCTTAATATGGAATTCCTCCTTAATATTCCTTCAACAGCACTACAGCAGTCGATGAGATGAGGGATGATGATCCATGGGAAAGTGTTTGGTTGATGGTCCGATTGCAGATGCCACTAGCCGGCTGCATTTTCCCAACCGGGCCATCCCAGAAGTGAGGTTAGGACGAGCGCGTTCGCACAGGCCTTCCCGAGAGAAAGGTGCGTGTGTTGCCCAGTAGCACCAACGGCACTTTCTAGAAAAAATAATTAAAATACCAATATTAGGTCATTGTAGTACAGAAACGCATTTTAATCGTACGAATTCACAATACTCACTTCGTCAGAGGTCAGCTTCGAGACGTTTCCAATCGATGTGTCTCGTGTTCACCACGTGTCGGCGGGGCTGGTCCGCAGAATGCTATACGCCCATGATGACGCCATTTTGTGTGAGCCAACACAGGAAGCCACGCGTTGAAATTTCAGGCCGCTCAGCGCCTTGTGAGGTGGAAAATGGGCTTCGCTTTCCATTCCACGCGCGATTAATGCACAGAACAAGCACACGGTAAAGATCGTCCAGCGCTTTGCTCACCAACTACGGACAGAACGACGACCCGGATTCACACTGCACCACACCGTCGCCATCTTTCAACCGGCACACAGCAGCGGCAGCGACAGCAAAACCTACACGACCAGCCGCCACGATAGACACACGATTTCTGATACAATTCTGCGGAAATGACACCTCTTTTTGTACTGCACAGACAGGTACCACATTCTCTCACACACACTATCGCACTCTCACTACACATCTGCCCTTTCACGGCGACCCTCCAGTAGCAGGTACGATTGAAATTAGGGTAGGAAATGTACAAACGTGTAGACCCTTTCCATTAGCACCACATATTTTATTATCTTGTGAATTTTTAAACACTTTCAGCAGTGAAATGACTGGTAAAAATGTTCCACCTCGCTCGCTGTGTGCGTTATGCGGTAGTATGCGTGACATGTGCGCTGTCTCTCACACACACCATCTCGTTGCCGGTGTTTAACGGACGCCAACCGTTTGCCGCACTTTTCAATTTTGTGCACATTTTCACTTATTTTTCGATTCCTTTACCAGGGAATATCATAAAATAATGTCACTAAATGAACGCGATATTCATAAAAATACGTATTTGACTGAAGTAAACGCATAAGCTTTGTTTCTATCCTAGCAAAGAGCGATGCAATGTGTCGCTATCGTTCGTATTAAAATTAGACAAAATCATTAACAAAACAGGTTTAAACATTTTAATGAGTTACAAAATGAATACAGCATTACAAAAAAAAAACTATATTTTGCATTTATCGAATCAGAAAAGAAATTAAGATTTTTAAATTACGGTTTTTTTTGTAAAATATTCTATACTTCCAACGCAACATCGATTAAAATAGGCAGAAATTGCCATCATTTTCTCTACATCAACAACATTTTAATACGAAAATAATATTTACGGCAATAGAAAATGTGTTTTATCATTATTTGTCCAGCTTTAATAATACAAGCCCACCAAAATGCTTGCTGTTTGTATGAGTATGAGTGTGTGTGGTGTAGTCAGAGACAGCGACGAACACAGATCAATCGTTGCTCCGTAGTTCACGCACACTATCGCATACCGGCAATATCAGCTGAACTGCCCGTGCATGAAAGAGTAGGAAAGCATCTGTTGTTCAAGCAAGCGCAGAGCCTCACTCTTTTCAGGGTTACAGAGCAAAATTATTGAATGCTTACCAAATTATGGATTGTGTTATTCATTGGAATAAATTCACCACAACTAAAATACACATCTAACTGGCATAAATTAATTCCTTTTTCACTGCACTGCAATCAATGCAGCTTGGAATTTGCCGTCCTTCTCAAGCGTTTGTTTGCTTGACAAAATAATAGTGTTTTAAATTTTCTTTCGAATCCATGTGCTGACGCGAAGTGCCGGTGTACATGGTGTGCGTGATTTACGACAAGGCGATACAAAACGAATCACACACAAACGCAAACGGGCTGATACACACACACACACCTATACGCTTCACGCTACACGCGTTTACGCCAATGTTCCCCAGCGCACAGTTTGAACTACCAAATCGCCAAAAACCGGTTTTCACGAGCTCACCAACGCTCCAAATCAATGCGATTTTCCCTCGCTGGCGATCGTTTTTGTAAGTCGTTGTGATGGGTTTTCAGGGTTCGAGATAGCCGCCAAGCAGCTCGCGCAAGTGTGCGATTGAGTTGGTGGACAAATTTAAATGGCAAAAAATAAATACACTCCACCACTCCTCCATCTCTCCCTCATTGCCCAGTGGGAATTTTATATTGGCCGGTAATGATTTTTGAAGGACCACGTGACCACTCGATCGACTCAGAAACATGCCTGACACGAGGTCTAGGTTCAATCCTACAATGGACCGTCCCCCCGTACCAACGAGTTACTATCCGGCTGCGTGGTAATGAATTAAGTCTCGAAAGCCTGTATATGCCGGAATGTCCGCGTAGGACGTTACGCCAAATAGAAGATCATTGAAGGAATGCAGCTTGTAGCCGAGATAATTATGTTCTAGACATGCATACTCACAAACAATACGTCGATGGAATATTTTACACAATAAGTAATATTTGTTCATGCATTCCCTGAACCAATGAAATGATTGCTCTGTTATTAAACTATACGTTACTTGTATTAGCTGTAATATTGCCCTCTTACACATGAAATTATCCATAAAATTTCAGTTCATTCCAGCCTTTTCCAGAGCATTACATTCGCTCTTGCTGACGATGCAGTTGGAAATGGCCTAAGGTGAAAGGAATGCAATTTTACGACTTCTAGTCCCGGTTCTGGTACGCTTTATGTGGTTCGCAATTTGTACGAGGTACGGATAATATACTGCAGAACCGGCTGAAAGCGACACAAACGACGCGATTTCGAGGCAAAAGTTTGCCGCGTTCGATGGTCGTTCTGCATTTGGACAAATAGTTCTCGAGCACGTGTGCACGTGCATCGTTTCGGTAGGAAAGTTCATTGGTAGTGCTTTAAATTACCTGTACTACGTTACGTTACTGCAGCAATGTTCCACTCGACTAGGAAACAGTTGCCCGCCCATTGAGCACCGGCAAAAGCAGGTAGAATAGAAAGGATTTTCAAACGAACGTGGTCACAGTGATTGTGGAATTGAGTTCGTCCGAAAAAGTAACTGCCAAAGTGTGATTGCACATAAGAGTGCCTCTTATTCGATGCGAGCGGTTTTCTGGTACGATGTCGAGGGCAGATCGTGTGAGAATATGCTCATTTTAAATGCAAACTAGAGCCACCATGGTTAACAGTTTTACGCGTCATCAAAGCTTTAATTCAATATCAACCTAAAGTCAGACAACTTTCCTTACCAATGCAAAGCACGAGTATCTCGCATCGACCTAAAACGCTTTGAGAAATTATGCCAAATACCAAGGTACAGTCGAAACGAGAACATACGTTGAAACGTTTTACACCAAGCCCATAGAATTTCACTTTAAAGTTTCACCAAAAACTCAATTACCGACTGCAAACTCAGCATACATACAGCGCAAGAGGGTGCAAATGTGTTTACCTTTAGTTCTTGCTGCATTTCGTGGCATTTGCGCCGCTTGCTGGCGCGTTAGTTCTTCGGCCCTTCTTCATGGGCCGGGTCCCAGGCCCATCCACGGAACGGTTTACAAGCCATTACAAATTGCTTTACCTGGCGGGCAATATCCCTGTGTATGCGAAAATGTTGGGATGGGAGGTCGGCGACTGTGCTTTTGTGCTGAACCGTTGCCTTGAAGCATCTTTACAATGAAACTTCCCAGCAACGCAAATAACAGAAATGCGAATCACCTTTCTGCATACTTTGGGCTTTTGGTTTTACCACCCCGTAGGCAAACGGCAGGAATATGCTTAACTTCTTCTCGACTGTTCTTGACTTTCAAAAACAGCATTACCACCTGCCCCTTGCCAGTACCTGTCTTTGGGCGGGAGTCCTGCCACCAAGTTGAGTCCTTGTCTATCTTTGCCATGTCGTTGTCGTAAATAGTGTTAGCAAATGAGCAGAGCGACATGAAATTGCCCATAAAAACGCTGTTACACTCGTCGCATGCCATAAATAACAGGCAAAATATTTGAACGAACAGACTCATTGTTGTTTCGACGTGTGCAAGTCGTGCAAGAGGGCCAGGTTAGACGATGGTGGCCGCATCAAGGTGAGATTAAATTTTTCCTCTCCATTTCCAGTGGCAATTTAAATATTTTGATTTCGTTTACCCTAAACCCATCGGAACCTGTTTACCATCCTATTCTATGCTGTCCTGAAGCACTGTGGCCCTCCATCCTCCTACTGTTCTCGCTGGGTCGTGTCGCGCGCTTTCCCTGTTCGATAGTATAGCCCGAGATGGGGACGCGCAACGTAGCCGATAAGGTGTCACGTACTTTTTCCCGAAGGCCCACATTCTTCAGCAACCAAATAGTTGGGGACGACCCGAGCAGTGCGAGCAACGGCGATGCGATAGCCGTACGTGGTAGAAAGCGTGTAACCTTCCCTTCCGTAACTATGCTTTAAAAAGTTTTTGGTCTGGTTTATGTCGTTTAAATGAATGCTTTTGGGGTTTTGTTTTCTCACAGCAAAAGCAGAAGCCCTTAAACAAACGACGGCTAGGTACGGCGATCTTTAAAAGCCCGAGCCTGATCTTTCTCATTTCACCCTTCTTCGTAGTGTGGTAGAATTTCAACGAACGAATCGCCTAATCCGAACTGAAGGGAAAGCTTGCCGCCGGTAAGTAGGATGAGTTTTCTTAGGACTATAAGGAAACTGTACGCGGATGAACCTATTGCTAACCAGGCAAGCAAACAGTCGCTACCCGAAAAAGAGCAAAGAAGTAACATAGCATTTGCTATCCATTTTCATACCCTCTTGTTCCTCTATCTACTACCTCTACACGATCCCTTTTTGTCCGTCTCGGGCTGTGTAATGCCCAAGAATTTAGCGTAGAATGTTTCACCGAATGCGAATTGTTCTTAAATAGGAAAATATTTTCAAATTGTTCATACCATACTGGCACCATCACCAGAAGAGGTTGAAGATGCTATCAAAGATGCAAAGCGGCCAAGAAACTTGTCCTACAGCACGGACAGAATGCCGCTCCGCACAGTCGTGGAGAGGGTCGGGGTTGATTGCTACGCTCCATCCTCCAATCGAGACACAGAAGCGCACGCAAACGTTTGGAACGTGTTTGGGTCGGACGAGTGAACCCACACCGACCTTAGCAAAAACGATCTGACAAGACGATTTTTCCTCCCAACGTCGGCGATAGCTGCCAAACTTTTTTCTTTCGAGCCTTCGTATCCTCTACTTCGTCGTTGAACTTAATTAAGCTTAAAAATTAAGCAACTTTTGTTGGACGGACTTTTAGTAGCAAAATGTTATATTTACACCATATCAAATGTGACCAAAACTGCAACACAAAGCGCAGTAATCTTTCACGATTCCTGTTGAAGCGCTGGACAATGAAACTAGAAGCTAGAGATATTTTGTCGCCTAATTACCCACATTATCGTCTGCACTATTCGCTTCGTTTAATCAGCATCTCTAATGTGGTCCACCCTAGTTTGGTTCAAATTTACCAATCAGCAGGATAGGGTTTTTGCATCGTGGCACTGCTGGTATTCCCTACACGAGCTGACAACAGTCCACAACATCTTCCACATGTTCATCCATATAAGCTAATTTTCCTCTGATCCTTCGTCGAAGTTTGTGTATTATGTACGCTTTATTAATCCAAATCATCGTTCAAAGCCATTTCTCGCTACCCACGAGCATAACCAACGGTTTCTTCCGAATCGGCAACTGGCGGCCGCATTATAGTCGCTGATTATGGTTATCCGTCAGAGTTAGGATCAGTGCCTCTGCCACCATCTGGCCCCATCGTCGGGTGAGTGTGAATGGCTGTGTGATAAGACGCAGATACCCGGACCGGCAAACCTGGCCTCTAGCCACTAATTATGTGATTGTTTACTAACAAGCAAACGGAGTAAAGCTGCATCGACTAGCGTCTGCCGTTGGTCCAACCCAGGCATCGATTAGATTGTCGGTGCTGTGGAACTTTGCTGGAATGGAAAAACGATCCACTACCATCCTACCATTGCGTAGTGGAACCATCGGCGAAGATTTAGCGATGGTCTCGAATTGACCTTGGGTTCATCATCCCGTCGCTCTTGCCGGCCCTGATGCCGCTGATAATCAAACGGTATTAGCAAGAGATAAGTCTTGCCCAACGGGCTCTTCTGCCGATGCACACACGATGCCTTCCGGGATACCACGTGACCGTCTTTCCGCCGGCCTTTCGAACGGTTGGAATGATTGGTTGGAAGAGCTCGTGCCTTACAAAGAACGTGGCGAAATGATAACCATCGCCAGCCATCCCACATGCTAGCACACCAGCACCATTAATCCTGCTAAGCTCTTGGCATCGAGACAAAGAGAGACATTTAACCACCGTTCCGTGATAGAATGCTGGGGAAATTCAATCGAGCATGTTTCGTAGCTGATTAGCGGCGGGAGCTACTCATCAAAGCTGGCCCCCACCAGCAGCGCGCTTTCGCTAATTGTCCGAAAAGAGCTGGCGAAAGCTTTATGAGCCACCAAATGATTATGGGACAAACACGGACCGGGTGTCTACTTTCCCATCTATGCAATGCATAAAACAATCGCATATCGAGGCGTATCGTATGTGGGAATTGATAACACACACACAACCAGTATGATTCAATCAACAGCCGCTAAAACGATTGACCTATTCCAAGTACAAAGAGAGATGAACTTCAATCGAAATCGAAACACCTTCCAAGAGCCGTATGCATCCGCAGACGACCCATTTCTGAACTGACCGCAAGTGCTCAACACTCAAGACAGCGCCAATGACTGTCTCTTGATTATCTTTCCCATAAATTCTCCCAAAGTTGCTCTACAAACTGCGATGAGCCTTATAGAATATATTTAACCAACGGCAAACAAACTCTTACTGTAAAGAAGTGCTGTTGCTCAATCTTTAAGCAATTTGGTGTGTTTGTGTGCTTCTGTTGACCACAAAAAGGACACTCCCTGCGCTTCGACGCGTCCGATAAGGTTTCTCTCTAATTGAATTGGAACATAAAATCTAATACATGTGAAAGCTTCTGCCCAACACCATCTACGGTGTGTTTGTGTGTGTGTAAAAAGAAATCTTACACTAAACTTGGACTGCTCGGGCACTTCAAGAACATACTTGGTGACACGAAGGAACGAAACTAATCGAGACGTTTTGTGTGATTCGGTGGTTTTGCAAGGATTACTGCTGTATTGGGGACACTTTTAAGAACTTCTTTTAAGTAGCTAGTGTCAACACACACACACACACACACACACACACACACACACACACACACACACATACACACACATACACATACACATACACTTTCACTTGTTTGTGATTTGTCTGTCTCGTGTTCCAGTTTTCGAGCGATTTCATTACGTCTGGCAAGTGTCTTAGCGAAGGGAGTTCGTTTGCTCACGTTTGGTTGCAAGCTACTGTCTGTCGTATGGAATACATTTGCGCACGAATTATGAAAGCCATAAAAGTAACGAATTCGTAAGAATAATCGACCGTGGTCAAGCGCTGGTTTTGCCGCACGAATCGAAATATGATGTCATTTTTTATGAAAAATATTCCCGCCTAAGTGGGAATATCCATTGCAATCAAGCCATGCTTTGGGCCATCCGAGTCATGGCCCTTAGTTAAAGCCTTCGTGAGTGTGGGAGCCCTAACAAAAAAAAAAAAAAAAAAAAAAAAACGAGAGACAATTCTTCCACCGAAACACACAACGTATTTCTTCGCTCTTTGCTGCGGCATGTTGGATTTCTTTGTGCTTTCGGCAGAACACAAAAGCGAGAAACGTTCTCGTTCCCGCCGTGTTCTGCAAATGGAAGAAATCGAAATGGAAGAACTCGCCACCAACGGAGATTCGTATAAATGGTGCCATTTTTTTCTCCTGCGCCCTTTCGTGGCGCTCGTAAATTTTTCTCCATTCTCCATATTGAAATAAACGATGGCGCGGACCAGTTCCAAGGTAGCAGTGGAATGGTTCGCGCCAAAAAACTAAGCTCACCCACCTAAGAGATGCTATGTTGCGCAGCAGAAGCGCCAGTGGCAACAGCATACGTGCAATAGCACGCTGTGAACTGGGTGTAGAAATTCGATAACACTTCTGGCAGGTGCACGGTCTCTGGTAACGGTCCGGGAACGCGGAAGATGAAAACAGAGCGACACGAGGCAGAGGAAAGATGCAGAGAAGCGAGAAAAAAAACAATTCCTGCTACCAAAGCAATTTTACAGATGAAAGGAAGATAGGTGAGCAAAAAGCAAACAAAAACCCCGAAAACAGTGGACCATACATGCCACAGCAAAGCACAGAACAGCGCAGCACAGACAGGCACACATTAGTAAGGCTTCGTAGCTAAAGCCTTGCACACTGGCAATGTGAAAAATCTGCCAGCTTTAATTTTCAGCTCCATCCTCTCCATCCTGTAAAGGCAGGAATGGTTTTATTTCTGTTTTAAAAGCTTTTCTGTTCTCTTGAGCAACGAACAAAAACAAAGATAGCTCCAACAAACCGTGCACCAGCGGCTCCGAAGTGGAAGCTTTCATCTTTCCTTTTGCTGGTGAACCTCGTACGGCACACTACGGCAACTACTACTACTACTACTACTACTACTGCTACTCAAGCCAACGTCGAGCTCTCTCAGTCAAGGAAGCACAAGAGCACACATCATCGTTGTCGCAATCGCCGTCATTCTGCTCCATCTCACCGTGGGCTCACAAAAAGGCCTGGCTCTACGGCTCTAACCGTGCTATAGAACAAGTCCTTCGGTTGCTGAAAACACCATGACCGGTCGTTACAGGACGACGGAGCGCAACGATCATAAATAAGGTTGTTATAAAGTTTAGTGAGCTCGATGCCATCAAAACCCGAAAAGTACTCCTCTTGATGTTTGTGTATGAGTGTGTGTATGCATGTTGCTTTAGCGATGCAATCTGCACTCTGCAACTCGACTGCGACTGCGAGGCAAAGGAGCAAAGGAGGACCGGCGGCGGGGACACAGGATTCATTGTCTCAAGTTATTCGTAGGTTTTTGCTGTTCCTAGCGACGCCTAGCACGCTTTCTCTCTGGTGCACATGTAAAAACGATTATAGGAAAACCCCCAACTATAATTTATGTCTCTGGTATAACGGTCGACCGTGCCAGGAAGGGCCGGAAGCTCGTATCTTGTACGCATTGAGTACGCCAATAGGTGGCCCGGATCCGGTTACCGCAGCAAGTGGTTGAATGAATGAGCTGACGTTTGCTAAGAATGCTGAGGAACCATCTCCGATAATTTATGAATTTGACACTAACACAGAACCCGAACACGATCCCCCCGGAGGATGCCGGAGGGGAATGACATTTGAAACAATGATAAAAAGTCGAGCAGCTTCATTGAAAAATTGGTTGGAAAAAGTTGAAATTGAGAAAAAGGGCTGAGAGAGAGAGAGAGAGAGAGAGAGAGAGAAAAAACCCGAACGACTAAATAGAAAAGTTGTTCTACATTGGGGGCGGATGTGTTTTACACAAGCATTAAGTGAAAATTAGGAATGCATTCCCACTCTGTGCCGCTTCCTTTTGTCCCTGGCTTTCAGAGTGCTCTCGTCTCTCCCCTACACACATCCCTTCGTTGTGAGCTGATTCAATCATCTGCGGGCGTGCTTTATTGCAATAAAAATGAGAAAAGAGTGCATGCAGCGGGGAGGGAATAATTTATGAACCTCCCAATCAACCGAACGGCGCACGACCAAGCCAGAAGGAGAAGTTTTGAAATAGGTTTTGAAAAGTTTCATTAAACTAATTCCACTGCCTGCATAACACGCCACTTGTTCGCTTTAGTGGAAAATATGACATTTCGCTCTCGACTAGCTCGCTAGTGGCTTTGTTCTCCAAGCTTAATGATTGTTCCTCGTTCCTACGCACATTGGGCCACAATGTTTAATACTGCCACCGGGATGCAGTGCTGCTCCGTTGATCTTTTCGGGGCTAATTATAACCTCTTCACAGCGCACAGAATACGGAGGGTTTCCTCTTTGGGGGAAATTTATTACCACTGTACAGCTAACTACAGGATGATGCCCACTTTTTTCGTCCTTGTCGCTTCCCACCCATTCATTAACCGATTACGGAATTGGAAAGTGTTGCCAGCTAATGAGCGCCCAGACGAATATAACGCTCTGGTCTAGAGGTTTTGGTGCATCGCTTCCCACCCACACTGCCCGTCTGCCGACACCGAGCGCAATCTCACATGCGACGAGCATGCTGCAAACCGCAACGTAAACAAGCATGAGCACCATTTTCCCATTAGAAATAACCAACATGTACGTTTTCGAAAGCTCTGCACGCCGCTTGGTGGAACAGGTCCGTCCGCAACGAGTGAACCTTGGTCGGGGGCACCGAACCAGTGTAAAATGGAACAACACGTGTAGTTCAAACGTAACAAAAGTGAATACCCCGTTCCTGCCCCTTGGACTCATCTGTGGCCGCGGAACTGCCAGCTCGCCAGCGCAGTAATGACCCCGGTCACTAACTATCCTTTCATAGCTCGATTATGCTCGAAGCTATTCTACTCCCCCATTCCCGTTCAAGGATCGTGCAAATTCAAATCCGAAACTCGCTCTGCGTAACTCGGCTACATATTTGCACCAAATACCCGGATTGGCGAAATTTGCTGTTTTGCAGCAATTTTACCCACAGCTATATAACAAGAACGGCAACCGGGCTTGGATAATAATGTCCTCGACAGCTCCTGCCCCCAAAATGCCTCAACACTCCTCAACGTTATTGCGGAGCCAATTGAAAGTCCTTGTTTTCTGGCATGCAAAATGCGGTGCTACTATTGAGAGTAAAGTTAATACATGCCACTAGGCCACACGCACATTCACACATAGTTGCATTGATTTTCGGTCGCTTTTATGAGGAGCTAATTTCCACTTCGAGACAATATTATACAATGTTTGCATCTGGTTAGCATGTGAAACGATTATTAGTGAGTGAACTCGGTCCCGTATAGCAACAGTGATGTATTAAATGCTCTCTCTCTCTCTCTCTCTTTCTCTCTATCGCTGCTTCAATCCGCTGATAATATAATGAGTTTAGTTGTTTAAACATAAATGCCTACCAGACACACACATAACTACTAGCCAACGTGAAATGGCTAGCGCCCACTACAAGCTGCCATTCAACAGGAAGCTACCACCTTACTACGCACGTTGGACGTGGACTTGGATCATTATCGTTTGTAAAAATTTAAAAAATGGCTAACAAACAAACCTTCCATTTCCGGGTCCGCTCATCCGCTCATTTGCAGGCCGGGCATATTATAAACAACATAAACATTTTCATAATCGGCACGTGTTTACGGAATCGGGTCAGCTACCCTGCTTGCCGACATATGCTTGGTGGCATAATTAATTCGCAAACATGCAAATAACGACGCCGCTCCCCAAACAATCGGTTGGCAGTCCCAATAAACACTATTCTACACACACGCACACACACACACACACACACACACACACACACATACACACACATACGGACGTCACCTGTACCACCGTCGGGGTGCAGATAGGACAGCAGCGTATGGGGGTCCTTTATGTCCTCGTACTTTATGGTGCTGTTGAAGGCTGATAATTGTCCCTTTTAGCTGTGATACCTACGAGTGTCGTGTGGATCTGTTTGTGGACCATTTTGCTGCGACAGAAAACCCATTTCCAGCCCTGCTACAATGCCATATGACAGAGGTTTCAGTAAGGACGGGTGACACACACACCGTTGCCGCCTTCGAACCGCTCGTAAAGAAAGGGCTTTAATGGCATCGGGTCAGGATTCGTTTTCGGCACGAACTCGACCGATTAACGAGAACCTTTTTCTACCTTTAAAAGATAGTGAATGTGGCAGCGCTGACCTGTTTTATCGCAGGAAATCCTACACTTCTGAGATGGCTTTTCGTGCAACTTTGTGCTTCATATAATTCCAATCAATGTGTTCCGAGGTTGGGCTTACAGATGCCACTCAACATGTCACCACAGTAACTAATGTCTCATAAACATCCTATCAAAAGCATCTCAGCTGAAAAGAGTTGATGTGATTGTGTTGAAAAATCATACACTCGCTTTTCGTGCACGATGCGAGGATCCTCCGGTAGTGCGACAGGCTCCATCAAACGTCCTTCCTGACATGCGGAAGCAAAAGTTCGAGGATGCTAGTTTTCGCAACTCATTTTCATATCCCCCAGCTCCCCTATCAGTGTGCACATTTGCAGTAACTTTCCAGTGCAGTGTTTCGGGGCAGCTTTGGGCACATCAATCTTCAAAGCCAACCGACCGTGTTAGCGCCGGGAGATACTTTGCTCTGCCAAATGAGCTGCTGCCCTCGAGCAACAGTATCAGTACGGATGGTCGAACCACAGTGAGTGAAGGTCATCGATGGAGTGTGTGTGTGTGTGTGTGTGTCCGTCCGATGCATGGTCGCTTGCTAATAAATCCATCATCGTCCGGCCAGCTAACGATGCAGAATCTCTTCGACAACGAGATGCACACGAGAAGCCGGCCAGTGCCCATGGGGTTCGTTACGTTTACGGGTACGCAGCAGCATACCTGAACATAGTGGCAGGCAGTGCTGCAGGCATGGCAAAAGCACCCGCTCCGTGGTCGTTGTTCTGGGTGAGCCGGCACAGCGAAAGATGGCATGCTCCAGGGCTTCTTGAAGCTGGCACGAGAGACGAATGATATTGACGTAGATTTATTGCACCGATACTACTATCGTCCTCGCTGCGGGACGGCCAGCAAGGGATGATTGTAGATAATCGTGCGGGCGCATCGTGTTGAGCACGGAGATGGAAGGAATTATTTGTAGATAAAATTTATTGCAACCAGTGCGATGAAGACGCATGGCAAAGCTCTGTTGGGTGGTGAGAAGAGCTTAAACTACAGATAACTATCACACGTTGTTTCTATTTTGAACTGATTCACTTGATCAAATAATTGAAATTGCTTCACAGCAGCAAGCAGCTCATAGTATATCACGGGTTTGCAACAAACAGGCTCAGTTACATATAAAAATTACATTATCATGTATCTAAATTTGTTATAAATGGAAAAAAATGCAAAACTACTCACCAAAGCCAAAAACCGCCAGTCTGTTGTCGTTCATTCACAAAAATAGAGAGTATTTGCCTTCTTCGCAGATAACTACACACGTTCGTCGCTACGTTTCATAAGAATGTTTCATGCTCCATTAGGAAAAAAAAACCGCCCGGCAGGATCAGGATTAGTGCGTCAATTGAGCGAGTTTACGTGATGGAAGCGGAGAGGGGGAAAAAACGTGTGCGCTACAAACTCGTCTACGCGAGCCGACCTGAGAGTGGGGTGCGGCTGGAATTAAACGTTCGCCGTGTTCGGTGCACTGAGACGGGAGCTTCGCGGTTCGATCTGCAATGATTTGTGGTACAATTCGTCGTCGTCCAGCAGCAACGATGTATCCAGGAGGTAGGATGTAACTTTCGGTATGTGATCAATTTTGTACGGCGTCTGTTGGAAGTGGCGTATCTCACGTATAACGTGGGCAATCTGCAAATGAAATCGTGTGTCACTCGATGCGATGCGATGCGGGATGGTGGCGGGCCCGGGCACACAGGTCCATACACACTTACCATACGCATTTTGGAGAAGTTGAGCAGTCCATCCGGTGTAAAGTCGGGCGTGCCCTCCTCGATGAAGGACAGGTCGGTCAGATACATGCCCAGGTACGGAATGCAGGGTGGATCGCACCGGTGCAGTGCCTCGCGCATCACACGAAACCTTCCATCCGAGCACACCACGGCCTGCAGTTTAGTGATTGTCGATTTGATCTGGCAGTGGGAGGAGATGGCAACAAACAAAAACGGGGATACGATTAGCAGACCGGACACGCACAACGGACCGGGGGATCGGCTTTATCAAGATGCATATCATTGCGCCCTGGTGGTAGCACTGGTACACAAACGGGTCGGAAGCTGAAATGTGTCATGCTAGATAAATACGGCGGCTTTGCAAACAATGAGACAGTTTTCGGGACAGATTTTCCACACAATGCGGCCATAAAGCCCGGCTTAACCCATACGGTACGGCGGCATACCTCCTTCGTGGAGGTCAATCGCGAATCCACGGCAATGGTTTGGCGAATGAAAGTTCCGCCATTTGTGGTTGAAGAGTTTCCAAAGAACAATCGAAATGCGGGGTAAAAGTAAAGCGCGCCCATCATTTCATTACGCCCAGTGCAAACAGCGCCAGCGCTTCGTTTGCAAATAAATTGACCAAATAGGTAAGGTAAGCTGCCCGGGGCAGCGGGCTTGGGATGTTTATTTTTATGACCACCGGACGCGTCCGGCTTCCGTTTTTGCTCAGCGTCAGCGTCGTCGTGTAAATTAAACACACCGAAACAAACGTCGCTGGCGTGTACACCGAATGGGATGTTCCCGGATGCCACCGGCTCGTCCCAGGATCGTAAACCCAGGGCGAGCGTACGATAAACATGGGTGTGGTGATTTTTATTGGCCACTTGGTTGAACTTTTACCCCCTCTTTCCTCCGGCAAGGGAGGGCGGACCGAGCGATTTCCGCCGCTGCATGGCTGCTGCTGCTGGCCAAAGTTCATCATAATAAAAACAAATAGAACAATAGCATAAACGAATACGTTGGCTAGCTGCAGCTGAAGGTTTAGTGTGGAAGCTGCACAGAGCGAACAAGTTCTGGAATCGGTCCAAACCGGGTGCACCGAGCACAATTCGAAAGGGTGTTGTTGCCAAGGATAGTCTGACGACGCAGCACGCTATGAGCAGGCAGATGAAGTTACGAGCGAAACCCAATGAAATAAGAAGTAACACTCATTGTTTCGCAAATAATTCGCATTTAAATGGGAAATGCTTGGACCGAGTGGCCCGTGGCCCGAAACAGAGACGGTTTGGCGACGGGCGGCCCGAGGTCAATTTGGTTGCCATTGGAAGATAATAAATTACAATTGGAAAACTTTCTTTCGCTTCAGCTTCGAGCGGGAAATGGCATTTTCATGCTTGTTTGGATTTCTACTCATGTACGAACGCCGGTTTGAACAATGGAAGGGAATCCCGTACACATGCACGCGTCGCACTTCATACGAGTTATTAAACCACAGGCAAAGCATTTTCCCAAGAACAATAAAACGGCGCCCGGAATGCTTCGGAACTTTGTTTCCTTTGCTGCAGGATTAGACAACCAAACTTACAAAGCAATTTAACTTCCTCGCCGAGGTTGGATAAATAATTCACAGCTCCGGGTTGTCCCGGTTCTAACATTCACTTTTGCAGAACTGCTGCTACATGTTACTGTTCCCGCACCCCAACACCCCTGCCACACACACACATGGCCGGCGACTGATTTTGTATTTGTAATGTTTAATGGAAAGTCAACTTATTTTCTTCTTACGCAAAGAAGAAACTGTAAAACATTTCAGCGCCCCGGAAAACTCTTTTGTACCGCTAGCAAGCCGAGCAATGAAATTCCTCCAGGGGGAACCAGAACCCGCCCAACATACAGCGCGTCGCGTGGTGTTGTGCTTACGCTAATTGAAATAACGACAATGTAATTCTCCAGCGGCAGGAAAAACAGTTTCACATGTAAACATACACTTGTACGCACGCTTTTCCCTGCGCACCGCAACATCACCTGCCCATGCCGCAATACATGTGCGGCGAGCGAGAATGGCAAACACCCATTTTGGCGAGATGAGATCCGTGTTCCGTGTGTTCTTCCACTGGGAGGGCGGCAGCGTTGTTTGTTGCAAAGAAGGATTCGCCTCCCTTCGAGCACTCTCGCACTGTGTGTATGTGTGCGGGTGCGAGTGTTGGAAAGTTCGACTCGACTTCCCAAACCACACCGACAACTTTTCACACCGATGAAGTTGAGAAAAATGATGATATATGCTAGAAAAATTGCACGGAGAAAATATGTGCGAACAGATGGTCCGCCCAGAACAGGTCCGCTCCCTTTTCCCCGTCCCCGACTCCGGACGCCACCAGCCGTCCGTAGGGAGCGTGCTCGGAACAGGACGTGCGGTGTATAGTATGTTGTTGTGTTGATTTGTTTTGCGAAAGCGCTCGTACATATAATCCACATCCTGGTATCTCTTGGACGAGCGAACGAACGGCAACGAACACACACACACACCCTTGGAAAATGAATACTACTCCCATTGGTTGGGGTTGTCGGGAAAGCATGGATCTTGAAGGTTTGATGGTTTCTGTGTACCATCTTGCTATCGCTGCTGGATGAACGAATTCTCTTGGAAAGGAAGCAACAGCCCCATGCTGCCCCATTCGCACTATCGATCCTTGTACTTACTGTTCTAGGTACTTTGTCCCAGGTCTTTTTCAGTCGATAAACGGCCGCATTCGTGAAGGCGGCACAGATCTGCAGCACCCCGTTAAAGTTGTGCAAGCAGCGGCAAATGTCCGCCACGGCTGTCCACTTCTCGATGGCCGCTACCCGCGCTGCCATGTTGCTCCTGATGGGGAGGGAAAGGGGAAACAATGGTTAGGAACGAAAACACTCACCCCGTTTCCCCACAAAACCGACGTACCTTGACACTATTTCCGAGCAAACTAATCGTGAGCCATCGTTGAAACGTTTCGTCATAAGAATGATATGTTCCGCACGCGACTTTTTGTCCGATTTCATCCAGGCCTGACCAAGAAACTCTCTGTTACGCGGGCGTGGGCGATAGAGACACACACAATTAGCTTCCAGAAGGCTCGGACAGTGGCACACCCCAATCGTACTTACTCGCTACGTATTGCCAGGAATATCTGGTGATCCAAATACGTCATCTGTTCCGCAATCTCCAGCGCCGACAGTGTCTCGATGCTTTCTTTGCTCGGAGTCTTCACGTGCGTTTGTGTGTGTGTGTGAACAAAATTGCTCATTATCATATGACGCCTAAAGGACCAAATTCCCCCCCCATCTCCCCCTCCCCGTCCGTACCTGCGGTGGTGTAAGCAGTATCTCGAGCATTAGCTTCCCGCTGTCGATGTCGTCGCGGCAGAGTAGTCGCAGCAGTTGCGATGCAGCTCGATGCTCAGTGGGCAATAGGTTCGGACTGCAGGTGATGTCGTCCAGGAAGGCTATCGTCTGACTGCGCAGAGCTGCATCCTGCTCAAAGTCCTGGAAGTGCTTCGACACCCAGTGTCGCAGCACGTTCAGCACTCGCATCGTGGCCGGCGAGCTGACGACGGATTCCTTTCGGTTCCTAGCCTCCACCTCGGGGGGCTCATCCCGGGGATTGCTGGAGGCTGAGGTAGCGATCGCGAATGCCGCCGCTGCCGTCGATGTGCTACTCCTGTACGGGGTTACAATGAGATTGGGTGGGCGGGGTGGTGGGGTTGGGCGGCGAGGTTTTCGAGGGTCATGGGGGGTTTTCCGTCGCGCCAAGGTTTAGGTGAAAGTTTAGGTTTGTTTTCGTTTTAGTTTACATTATTCGCGTGATGTGTGATACAGATGTGTAGCAGATAGCAATAGCAGATGGATGTGTGATACAGAGATGACGATGAGTGGTGTACAGGTTAAAACAGATGAACACAGTGGGAAAGCGGATGAATGGGCATTGCATTGCAGGGCACACGGAACAAACGATGGTCAAGTGCAAGAGGCGTAATGACCGGATTGATTGCGGCACATGGTCAACGGAAACTTGCAAGTTGGGAACATTTTACGTCTTGGGACGGGAATGTCGCAAGTGCTCCAATTTCTCCACCAACCAACACAAAAACTAATTTTCCTTGGAAATGTTCGTAGAACCCAACAACGAGCTATTAAAGTTACATTCACGAGATTGCTCGCCCGTTTCTCGGAAGCATAAAAGCGAGTGTTTCCTCCCTGTGGTCTCCCTAGTGGGAACGGCGAAAGGTTGATTTATTCTCACAGGTGATTACGCGCGAAAGCATCAACACCAACGCGCACGGGGCGGATATAAATCATCCCTGCTGCACAAGCGTTCGCTGTATCGCGGCCCAGACCCAGTATCTGGATTCTGTCGCTGACACCTCCACACGCACCTGCTTCATTACTATTCGTGTCAGTAGGGGGATTGCTTGGAAATTGCTTTCCCCACCTCCGCAGAGCAGTTCCCGCATGGCCCAGGACCAAACAGGCCTGTAAATAAAACATCTCGGTCGAGCTTGTTATGACACCACAACCGCAACACACGCACACACACAGCGAACCTACAGGTTGGGCAGGTTCGCTGTCCTCTCGGGGGGTCCTCGGAGTGCCCGTCGTCTTGAGATACATGCATTATTTATCTCCGTAAACTTTCACTTCAAACCTTTGCCTTCGCGTAACGACGACCAGAAGAACAGCTCATTTCGCCGAGGGTAAATGGTAATTTGAAATTTGATCTTTTCTGTTCAATTAGTGTCTCGATTATATATTAATTGCCGAATCTCTGCCCAGTTTCTAAAGCTTAGCAGGAACAGTCTGAGAGTTCTGATTTGCATAAAGTTCAAATGATCTAAATCCGTTCTTTCCCGTGGTTATTGTAGGAGCGCAAACCACGCGCAAAACATAATTGATCAGGGCAGAGTAGTTCTCGGAAAACGGGGGTATTAATAACTTTGCGTTATCATCATCATCATGATCTAGCCTCATAAAATCCCCCAGCCTGTGAAACAATAGTTAGGGATGGGGTGAGCCACCACCTGTGTCCGTAAAGTCATTCCACAAGCAGAAACAGCAGTAGGAGGAACTTCACTTCACTCCATTGTTTCCAGTCGAGTGATGATACTTTAAGCAAATTTTCCACATTCGAATCGATCAACCCATGGGCTCGTCCAAGTAAAAGGGAAGGGGGAAAACGGTAGCCCCAGCCGGAACTTACCATAGCGGGTCCGGTCCCATACTGTGAGCATGCCAAACATTGCAAACCCAACGAAGTGCGATTAAATTTATCAGAGGATGAGGAATAAGGACCATCGAGGAGGGAAAAAAACCAAAAAAGTCCGGAACGGTGCAACCGAGCCGGGAGCAGGACCACGGTTATTATTCCCCGGTTTCAATTGGACGTCATCAATTTCATCGTTTGGAAAATTGATAATAAAACCGAACCCATTCAGCAGCACCGGCGGCCAACGACCAATATGTGGAATGTACCGCAAGGGGGCCAGGACAATGAAGGCGAAGTTGATAAGGGCGGGTAGTACACGAGTAGTCGGTACGAGAATTTCCCATACCAAAAGCAGGAAGCAAAATCCGTCCATAAAACCCGAATCACACACACGGAATGAAAGAATGATTTTTTTGTACCCCGAATAAGGATGGAGAGAGTGGGGTGGCCATTGCGTTGATATGAATAAAAGGCACCATCCCACACGCAAGGGCCAGACCATTTCCCATAGTGCCAGGTGTGCACGATAAGATGAAAACGAGTGAGTACGAACCAAAACCGGCCAGCAGAATCCCGGGAGCCATTTTATGGTATCCGAAATGTGACCGGGCAGGAGTGTGCACGCAACGTGAGTGTGTGTGTGTGTGTGTGTGTGTGTGTGTGTGTGTGTATGTTGCATATTAGTGTGGGTCATTTGGGGGTTTGTTACGAATGAGTTATCGCCATCGCAAAGCAAGAAGGGGCGTATCGGGACGACCGGGGAGGGTCAGCAGATAACCAGCCGAAGCGAGGGGACGGTCAGTTACACGGACGACAATAAAACCCGACATTCCAGATCGTTCAAAGGGCAAAAAGGGGCATACCGTTGACAGAAGGCATACACAAAAAAACCGTAGAGAGCATAGCGCACAAATCCGCAGGAATCCGCCAGAAGGACGCAAGATTTGTCGGATCGGGGTCATGACACCAAGGCGACATTGTTCGAAAAAGGTGTTTTAATACCATGTTCCAGCGAAGATGGAATGGAATGGAACGTTTCGTTCGGACGTATAGAGAAGGTGCAATGTACACATAAGGGGAATCATTTTTCACATTACAGTGCATTTGTTACGGGGGAAATAAAAACAAAAAACAACCACCAACCAAATCCGATGGTCCAATAATCGAGTCCGTTCCGCAAACAGGTGGATTTTTGACCATCGTTATTAAACGAATGGCCGCATTTGGGATGGTGTTTGTTTTGTTGCGTAGTGGTGCGCGTGTGCATTTTTTCCGATTGCATTTGGCCGCAACGCAACAACGAATGTCACATACCGCGCGAGCAGCACCAAGCGTAATTCGTTTTATTGCATCATGTAATCATTGCGATGGTTTGCAAACCATCAAAACCCGCGCGAATTGCGGAAACCCCGAACGATCCAATGCAGGGAAAAGGTTTACCCATACGTACAAATTTGTTTTATGAAAGCATGAAGTGTGTTTTTGTATGAAGAAATAAAGCAAAGAAATTTGTGATAACAAAAAAAAACACCAATTCCCAGCCCGAAATCCCAACCCCGGTTATCATCCATCCGGCAGAGGCAAACCGAAAGCGAGAACCGTACCGAAAGTGGATTGGAAATTTCGCGGGGTGGTTTTAGTAAATGAAAAACCGGTGCTCGCAAGTGTTTTAAAGGGTGAAAAAAAGCGATATCAATGAAGCGTATCCGTATTACGATACCAGCGATCAATCAAATATCAATTTAATTATTTTTTTGTTGTGTGCAGCGTGAAGCAGTGGAGCGAAATGTTGCAATTGCGAGGAAAAACGTATTTGATTTTGCATTGCGTTTTATGACCGAATGGTAGACGACATTAACGTTGAAGTTGAACAACCGGCCGTGTTTCAACGGTGATTCATTTGACGGAGTTTTCCAATAAGAAAGAAAAAGCATACGATACAGGGGCGGATTATGGTTGAATAGTTGCCATAAAAGCATCCAGAAGGGCCGGCCAGCCGAGAAAATGGAAGAAATAAACGGACAGATACAGCACGGTTCATACATCACGATCAATCAAAACCACGAGCAGAGCCAGGTTCAGCCACAGTTTTGTTAGACGGACGACGTCAAACAGGCATTCGACGACAGACAGACACCAGCCCACATAGAGCCACAATCACACACACACACAGATACACACACACACACGCACAGCGAGACACGCACAGCCAGACAGCGAAACAGATAGACAGATAGTAATAAGACAGATAGATAGCGAGAGCGTTTAAGGGTTTTGCGAAGGCATCGAGGTAAGGAAGGCAAAGTTTGTCCCGATGTGAATCCAGACAATGACGATCCGCCACGCCATGATGTGCCGGAAAGGGGAAGGAGGTAGGTTGCAGGATGTGGGTGATGTGAAGTAGATCAGGGTAAATAAAAATACAGTCCCCACGATTTAGTTTGTCACAACAGGAGCAACCGAGCAACAAGAGAGCAACCGGAGATCAACCGAAAGATTGATGGACCAGCGTATTGGGTTGAGGGAGATGGATTTTTTGTTTTGTTTTTGTTTCAATGTTTTGTCCACAAATACAGCCATTGCAACACGATTTGGTCCGGGAAAGCGTGAGGATTTGTGCAAATGTAGCGTGGAGTGATAGATTGGGAAGTGATAAGAATGTTATTGGGGCAAATTTGTATCGAGCCAGCAACATAAAACGGACCAAAGCGGGTGACGCAGCGGGTGAGGTAAATGAGTTCCCCGGGAAGTGGGTGGTGCGTTTTTGGGTTGTGTTTTATGCGTCCGTGAAGGCGATTTGTTTTAGTAGGTGGGCAACATGTGGCGCGCACAGTGAGGGTGGATTGTTGTTTTTTCGTGTGTTATTATGTAATTTAGATATGTGTGTGTGTTTGTTTGTTTTTTTTTTACATAGATTTCATTCGTCGATGATCATTGGATGGAATTTGATGAGTCGTTTTTGTTGTTGGTTTTGTTGTTGCAGATTCACACGATTGATTGGGGTTTTTGATTACAGTTGTACAGAATGCACACAAGAGAACAGACGTAAATATAAACATCCATCAACACGATCACACACGGTATCAGAGCAAGTGAGAGCAATACATTTAGAGAGAAAAGAGAAAGAGAGCAAGAAAAGAGAAACATAGTGTAAGAGAACAAGAAACAACAAGTAAACGGTTCGTAACAATTAACTTAAGAAGTAAAACATGGCATTTAAACACACACACACAGGTTGAGCAGAGTACTAATTTTTTAGAGGATTGTTTGTTGTTGTTTTTTCGTTGGTTTTATTAAAGTTCGGATGAGTTGGAGTAGCAGTTGAACGAGATTAGGTAAGATAGATGAGAAATAAGACAAACCCCAAGACAGACAGAGTAAGAGAAGGAGAGAGATATAGATATAAAGAAGAGAATGGAAACAAAACACAGCACATGTTTGAAACACGCATAGCAAAGATTGAGCATTAGATTGGATTGGAGCTAAAGCGCTATTGTGTGTAAAACGCTCTACATAGTTTCAATTACTTCCCTGCCACAGTGACCCAAGCTCAGATTCTATTTAAAGAAAACTGTAAATAATTGCTACAAATCATAGCGTTCATGTAATTTCTGCTCTACACCTACAATCTACCAACTAACTCGCTAACAATGGTCCCCCCTCCCCAGTCAGTTTCCAGTACAAAATCCTATTCAACCATCTCGGTATGGCTTTACAATGCCTTGCCCTTCTGCTTCTGTAAGGGGCTCCAGGGCCACAATTTGTTCCGAGCCCTGAACGGGTTGCTGTCGGGGCCGACTAAACAGTAACGGAAGTTCATACATCACCCTTGGAAATACATTAGCTCTAAATCTTCATCAATCTCCGATAGTGTCCGCTGCTGCTTCGTTGCTTCTCGAGTCACTGAGTGGCCCGGCTGCCACTGCACTTGCCCTTGTTTTCACTCTCAATGACTTACACACACACCAACCCTTCAGCCCGAGGACGTCCCTTCTCCGTTTTCCGTTAGTCAGCGATTGGCCGCCTCTTTAAGCAAGCGCTCGAAACCTACACGCATGTGAGCACAGGACGACTGTATTTCGATGGAGAAACAAGATTTATGTTGCAAAATACGTTTTCATCGTTTCAATTGCTATAAATCTTGTACCAAAACGATGGCCCCCATCTGTACGTCCCGTCCTACCGCACATTACGTCCCGCTATGTATGTCTGCGGACGCCGAGTGTCTTGCGGTAAACCATAAGGCTCACCGGAACTCCAACCGGAGCATGGAAAGAAAATGGCAGCAAAACTAGCAACTAGCAGAAGAAATCCGTGAAGCTTCTTCCGTGCCATTCTTGGTTCCCGCGACAGCTAGCTGCTGCTCCGTTGGAGTGGAGTGAAGAAGCAGAGTGAACATTATCCTCTTATCGTTCGGTTTTGAATCTTTTCTTCATTTGCTCCAACAGTCTGGTGTGCATGTTTCCATTTTGTATAAATCGTCGGCAGCAGAGATTTGAGGAGTTGCGGGTTGTAAACGGCACACAACAACTGTCTTAGCGACGCTCCTGTCTAAGGCAAACGTCCAAAGTTAAGAAAAAATGCTCTACGAATTGTAGTGCAATAAAAAAAAGTAGACTCTGCTCATACTTTGCTACCGTTCAGTTTATGATTTGCTGTATCTTCGTTTTATTACCCACCGTTTCCGTAGCCCCAAGGCAGCGGGAATCGGAACAGCGGGATCGCTGTTTGCATGCTGGGATTATTAAGAACTATTGGAAGGATGCGACGCTTCCGAACGTGACGGTAACTCTTCTCTCGATAGAAAGATTTCTTTTTGTTTTTGCATCTTAACAAGAGATTTTGTCCTGAGAACATGGAGGCAAATGGTACCGGGCACTAGCAAAAAAATACAATAATCTTTTATCATGTTCAACTTGAGCAAACGACTTTACTCAATATCAAGTGCTATCGAATTTGTTTTCTACCTTTTTTTATAACTTCATGCTTCTAACTCAAAAGAAGCCAGTATCTATGAACAATACATTTGCATCCAATGTACTCGATTGAATATGTTTCTTTCAAGTTGGACGTCCGCCGCGATCCGATAAAGTGGATTCGACCAACAAGAAATCCACTTAGGTAAATATTTCCCACCAGACGTGCAACCAAACGCCGTTGCGAAGAGTGTTGCGCTCTTCTCGCTTGGCAAACATGGTAGATGAGCACGTTTTATTTCTTCTTCTTTTTGTTCCTGTTTTGGCATGCTCGTAAGGTTCTTTTTTCCACTCGCATTCCCAGCGGCTTTCGGTCTCTCTATCTGCTGGCGGGGTCATGCGATAACCTAGCGTAGCATGTTTAACATCTTCGTGTGGATAAGATGCAATAAATCATAAATTGTCGGAAACAGGACTACGTAAACAATGTTCACAACGAGTACAAACACACACACACACATACAAACACACGCACAAAATGCAACCGTACAATTGTGTAAAGGTTCCCACTCCTTCCCAAGAGATTGTTCTTTCGGCCGTCGCTGCTGCTGCTGCTGCTACTGTTCTTGGCAGTTGTTTTTGCTGATGGTGGCCGTTCCTTGCCTGCTTGTTTGGACGAAGAAAATTCAACTCCCTCTCGGCATCCACACGGCATAAAACACATCCGAGAGCATGTGTTTGCATACATATACACGAGAGCCGGTCGTCGGTCGTATTCCAGCAACTTTGTTTGGTCTTTTTTGCTATCTTTATCAAACTACTGCACTGGCAGTGCCGCCGTTTGCTTGTGTGAAAACATGTCAGATCCGATTGTCTTCTCACTTTAGAATTTAATACACAATCCCACAAGGACACACGGATTGGCGAACGGGGCAGGCACATGCTGCTGCTGCTGCTGCTGCTACTGCTGCTTCGACATGTTCAGTAGCTTGATTTGACTGTCGACGTTAATGCCTCCGAAGCGGAGCGAGTGGACCGAGGCGTGTAGTAAAGGCACACAGCCGGAACATCCTTACTGACATATTTCAAGATTAAACTCGTGTACTTTTGCCAAGCGGATGGGAAACGAGACCGGTCCGGAGTATGACAATTGTCGTGATTAGTTACGTTGGCCTTAATCCGATTGTCTTGCACAAGACAGCCGGTTCACTTAGCTCGAGCCCAGCAGCATCTAGCTTGCAGGGCATTAGTTAAAGCTCCTACTAGTGCTAGAATTTAATTTCAAGCTATTGCGGTTTAATTAAAAAAAACCATCATAATCCTTGGAAACATCGCTTTCGAAAGCTATCAAACGAAATTCATTGAAATGGACCGTTTTATTTATGATGTTGATATTGATTGTTTGACTTCAATATCGAACCGAAAGGGAGTGAAAAAAACAGTTTTAATTTTGCTTTTACATCGATTTTAACGGTTCGTTTTAAGGAGCTATCAATACGATGCTATTCCGAAAGGGATTCGAATTGTATCGATGCAAACAAACGCGGTGTAATTAGGCTATTAATAAGATTTATCTTTCCCAGAGGTTTATCTTTCTCAAGGATTCTTCATTTTTTTTCGTCTCCCAAAGTAGCGAGAAAAGGATTCGTTTCATGTTTCCTCTTCGAAGCGAAGCGAAGCATGTTTTTTACCACTCTTATCCTAATGCTCAATCTTTGAACGCGCAGTGAAAATGATCAGCTGTATTTTTTTAGTTACTCGCAATAATTGTTTGAAATTGAAAAAAATGTAACCAAAAATGAGGAACCAATTGAAAATACACAAATAACTCCCAACCAAATAAACCATTCAAACAATCGTTCCCAGGTAACATAAATCGGCAGAGAATAAAGACAGTAGAAATAAACCAGGATAGCAGGCTTAAAGAGAACGTTTAACAGACGGCGAAAAAAGGAAAAATAAACCTGTTTTTAAGAGGAGAGTGGGAGAGAGGTTTATATTGAGAAAGAGAAAGAGAAAGATAGAGAGAGAGAGAACAGTTCATACTCGAACAGTAACAAACAGAGAACAAAAGAAGGATCAGCCTGAATTAATCAGCAGAAGTCATAAAAAAACATCCTTAGTAATGCCATGACCAAACAATTTAAAAAAACAGTTAAACACAACAGTATGCAAAGTGGTCTGATCCTTGGCATGTTGCTGATTGAAAGTAGGAGTAGGAAAATCTTTGTTTTGAATCGTGAATCGCCGAAGTTATCATAGACCGCAGGCGGCGAAAGACTGAAGGGAGTCTGTTTGATAGGACGCGAGCACGTGCGTTAGATAAACTAGTACAGCTTCTGAGTGAACCGGGGGAGTGGGGAGTGGTATTTCGTGAGAGGGGAATTACACTCGTGAAAGGGTAGATGCCAAGGGGCTGTGAGGCTGGAGGTGTGAGGGAGCGACTGCGTTTACCTGCGTTGCGACTGGCGGTAGGAAGTGATTACTACGCCTACTTTGCTGGAGCAGTGCGGAACAGGATCGTGCTGCATGGAAGCTCGGGACGAAATGGTGTTCAGCGATACACCGCCAAGCGATCCACGCGGTGTGGTGAAGATGGACGTGGCCATATCGTCGTCACTTTCGGAAAATCGGCGCGTGCTGAGAATGAACGGTGAAGAGAAACGAGATAGAAAAGAGGAACAAAAACAGACAAAATAGGGGTGAGGAAACCGAGTGTTGGGAGTGGATGTGTTGGGAAGTGGTGTAAGCAAGTTAATTGCCGATTAATATGGTGGTTTACAAGCAGGTGTAATCACTATCGCTAACAGTAGGCAATATCATTAACTGGAGATGTATTATACAGGATGCATGGGAACTGCAAAATCTGTGATTGTATCAAAATGCCTTTGATTGAAAATTGTGGACGGCACTGAAAACAAATGTAAAGATGCATTCTTACGAAGAATATTATCGAAGCAATTGAATATTTACAGAATAACTTTGCAAAGGGGATTGCAGGATTTCGATGCGAAGGATTTCAATTTCAAAAACTATGTTCTATGTAAATTGTACACAAATCACTTGCAAAATATGGATGCTTTTGGGGACATTCGTAGGGCGATGAAATGTGGGCAAGTTAGCAAATATTTTGCTACTTTGTCACTACCAGACCCGAACCAGAAGAGTGAAATTCTAACGCAGCAGTATGCACACTGCACTGACCTTGCACTGAAACGCTACACTCGGGAAACACGACATCGCGAAAATGACGACCAGCGAGCGGACAGCAAACGATACGCTGTAGGCCGCAGCCTACTTTGCTCATAAATTAGTGCACTATTTATCACTCCTCTGTGCACTGTGGGACCGATGGGTGGCGACAAGCTTTCGTCTTATGCAACCGAACGCATGTTAGAAGGTACACAAGGGGACACACATACACACAGACTGGAAGCGATGATTTATCCTACAAAATAATTGTACGACCAAAGGACAGTTCCTGCGCTTTCGCCTGCGAATGGAAACGCGCCTAATGTTACCGCTGACTGTTTGCTGGTAGTCAAAACAAACGCATGGCAGGGCAACTGAGGCGTACACGGCAAACTTGGAACATCAAAACAACATTGAAGGAAATCCAGTCATAGGACTGTGCTCAGCAGCACATACATTAAGCACATTTAGGTTGTATTGCAAAGCTGCTTTAGGGACGGCATAGGCCATACGCACCTGGAAGAATCGCGATCTCGTTGAGGCGTTCCGAACAGACTCTTGCGCTGTCGTTCCGGTGTCTTTGGGGCGGAAAATTTCCTGGTCGTCAAACGTGGGCTGCTGCTTGTCTTTTCACTCTATAAAAAGCAATGAAATAAAAAAAGTTTTTTTAGAGGTTTACCTATTTTCCAAAACAATGAAAGCACACTCTAATTACAGTGCAAACGATACAGGTACTCGTTGAACTGAACTCAACAACTAGACAAACGGTTCATCGTAACTAACGAGTTCAATTTTCCCATCCCACTACGACACCCAGCGGACGGGAACTGTAAAACTGAGGCACCCGAGTCTCCCGAGTACACGGACACGCTGTGGCATGAGCTTAAGCCGTAATAGTAATTTAATGGTAAAGGTCAGTCGGTGTAAGTGGTCAGAGGGACCGTACCTAAAGCCTCTGCCCGAAACTGCAGAGCGAGTGATTTCTAATCCCTTCCCTCCGGGGGTGGGAGAGTGGGTGGACCATAAACGTTCGTACCGTACCTTGCTGAAAAGACTGCCATCCCCGTTGAGCTGCAGGCTGTGCCGATGTTGACACAGCGCTGCATGCGGTATGGCAATGTTGTGGCCAACGCTCGGGCGCCGGTCCATCGGCAGCAGATGGGGCGGCGAGATGCTCTTGGTGGACGTGGCCGTAGTCGTCGTCGTTATCGTAACCGTCGTTGTAGTCGTGGTCGTCAGATAAGGTTGAGTTACGATTTTCGGACCTCCAATCTCGAGCCGTCCCTGCACGATGGTGGCTTGTTCCGACTTTAGCGGAAGTGATTGCTGCTGCTGTAACGGCTGGTGCAGCGGGGAAGGTGCCCCATTAGGAGGCTGCCCGTTCGCGGGGCTGTAGCAGGGAGTGGTCGTTACGGTCGGGGGCGTTGGAGGTGTTTTAATTTGTTGCTGCTGATGTTGCGGCGAATGTTGCTGGTGATCCAGCGCTGGCTGCTGTTGTTTGTCGGGCGTTCTTGATGCTTGTCCCGGTTCCTCCTCCTCCGTTTGGCTTGTGTCCGTCGTGCAGATGGTAGGCGTCGGGGGCGCTGCGGTAGCGAGGGTGGCCATTTTGTGTGCCCTAGGATTAACACGCTCCGGCAATGGGCTGGTGGGCGCTTTCCCGTACTTGAACGTGCCCTCCGTGGGCGTGTCGTCTGATTTATCCTGTCCGCCGGAACCGGTTGATCCTACCAGTGTGACGCTGCTCAGATTGGACGGGGAGGAAGGGCCACTCATGGCCGTTTCTAAAAGATGTACAATGCACAACAAAAGGGATTAGTGCGTGTCGGGCCAGCGATGGGACGGGTTGGTAGGTGTGCAATGCGTCATAAACATTGCTTAATCACCTGTTAAAGTATCGGAGCTACTCGAGCCGGGCATCGTCTTCGGTATTACCAGGTACGAGTCGTCCTGCGGTTGCTGGTGAAGCTGGTGCTGAGATTTACTTTGCAAATGTACGGTGCCTCCGGTTGGAGTTGGTTCGATCGGTTTCTCCTCCACCACCTTCTCGTTCAGATGGTGCGTGCTGTGGATGATTACGGGACCCACCTGCTCCGGTATCCAGGAGAGGGTTTCCTGCTCCGAGTTCTGGTGATTTTGATAGCCCCGGCGAGATCCCCGAAAGCGTAGACCTGTTGAGTCGCCGCTCATCGAACGATCCCGGTCAGCGCCTTCCGAACAGTAGCCTAGCGATTGTAATGGGAGGAAATTGAATATCGAACACGAACAAGCAATGGTTTACAGCAAACACTGCAGCCTGCTTACCGGAAACGGAGCTCGCTCCGGACGTGCGGCGAGGAGAAGCGCGCCCATCTTGGTACGGTAGCTCAAGAAAATCGGTCTGATGTTCGCAATCGCACGATGGCTCTACGGGCGGATCGTAAAAAACGCTCTTCAGCGCATTCAGCACCGTTTCACCGTCCGTAAACACTCGATACGTGAGCAGAAATGTGTTCAGAAAGTCTATCGACAGGAACCGCAGATCTGTAAGACGCTGCAGCAAACGCTCCGGTGTGGCATAGCGCACCTGTGGCAGTTTGCACGAGTTCAACGTACGCGAGAAGCGGATGTCTACGTCATCCTTGAAGAGTCGCGGATCGGCCCGTAATGCTTGATGGCCTGCAAGAAGAGATGCTTCAGATTTTAATTTACCAACAATCGGAGCCGCCACATTTGTAGACGGACAGTCGATGACATCAAACATGCAACACAACAGAAAACAACGGAATAACATCCAGTTCCCATCGAGGACGGGTGGCGCACAGTGTGCAGTGGGGAGAGAGAGAGAGACATAGAGATCGGATCAGGTTACCACCAGGATACAACAGCTGTCTGATGGATTGTACTACACTCAACATTCACATACGTGCACACACACGCGCACAGCCATTGCCGCTCTCTTACCTCCCGAAGATCCCCCAATTCCCGGCGAAAGCAAAGAGTGCATGTGGATATTATCCAAACACTGCGATATGTCACTTATCCAGGCTTCCTTGTCCTGAATGGTCGGCGCTACCAGATGAATTCCATGACGGGCGCCCGATTTTGACTCGACAAATATCTTAAAATCTCGATTGCCCGCATTTACCGACTCTGTTACGCTCAGCGTACTGCCCCGGGTAGATGCGGAACAAACCGAAGCATCCTCATCGTCGTGCTGCACCTCGCTCGGATCCTCGACCAGCGTTGCATCAGCTAAGGGAATTTTCCCAACGTCCGGCAGAAGATGCAGGCGACCTCCCGAGGTTCTGAAAAATAATACCAAACATATTAACTACCATTGATGTTTGAACACAAAAATCCGTTATCGCACAAAACTGTGCTACTGGAAGGTTTCATAAAGCTCAAACGCGTCCTGAAACTTATCCTGAAATATGCGCTTTGCAAGGATTGTGAAAAGTTTCATCGGCACCCGATGAAATGAATCCTGAAATGTTTCACAAACAAGCGAAAGCTCAGTCCAGGGTTTCTTACCTTGTTGCTATAATCATGTGGTTCGAGAAGAGGAAACATTGCCGCACTGCATCACGCTCACTTTTAAAGGAGGCCAGGCGGCTGCGTATTCGCCCTCGACCGGGCGGCACTTGCACCAAGCTTCCTGCAAAGGAACGTAAAGTTTGACAGCATAAAGTCGCATTCTGACAGCATCCCATGCGGGTTTATCGCTTTCAAGGCAAAAAGCTTTCTACCCCCCCCCCCCCACCCAACATCCAAGCATCTCTCACCTTGCCTTACAAACACCTGATTGACGTCGAGCAGAATATCGCAGCCCTCGACAATCATTCGCTCGACGGCGAGATTCTTGCGCAGATTCTCCGTTTCCGACACCTCGTCGTGCATTTGACGCGACAGATCCTCGAGCTGCTGGCGCGCATTTTGCAGACTCTTGCGCTCGACATGATCGTGGGGCGTGTGGGCGAGCAGCTCGTGCAGCGTGATGATGTACCGCGGGATCTGATGCATCGGGTAGGTGAGGAACGTTTCGAGACTGCGCCCCTGGCAGGCCGGTTTCGCCTCCAGCCGCTTCAGCACCGTGGCAAAGTTGGTGTTGCTCTTGCACTCGGTCAGCACCTGTAGACTGTAATGGTGGTTGCGCACATACTCCTGGTAGATGCTCAGCATGGGCAGCAGCATGTCGAACAGATCGCCTAGAAATGTATTCGGAAAATTAAAGCTAATTTTATACAACATGATGAATGGGCAGAGAGGGATTGTGAGGCGTGCAGAGGCCGCTAGAAGCGCGATAGGTTTTGAGGGGGGGGGGGGGGGTGAAGCAAGACGAGCAGATGGGAGGAACCGTGGCACACATGCTGCTCTCCCGGTCGGGCGCGGAGTAGAAGCAATCTTACCAAGCACTAGCGTCGGCCACGACTCCAGCCGTGAGGTCAATCCCTTCAGGAATATCTGGTGCAGGAACAGAACCGTCTCCGAGTTGAGAAAGATCGAGTTGACGTCCTCGTGCGAGCAGGGCGGCCGCTTCGAGCTGGCCGCCATCTTGAACGGGCGCAGGAAGCACGCGACCAGCACCTCCAGCTGCTCGAGGTACTCCTCCTCCGCCTCGACCATGCTGAACACGAGATGGTTCCGCTTGCGCATGCTTTCCGCGTGCGGCGACCGGATGTACTCCTCCACGATCTGCTTCCAGCGCCGGCGGCACAGCCAGCCGCGGAAGAAGCTCTGCACCTTCTTGATTTTGCGCAGCTCGATCGAATCCTGCACCGAGGCGCACAGCCCCGGCAGCGAACCGTGGTCGTCCTGCGAGTCGCCCGGCACACTGAAGCTGCCCCGCCCGACCGGCGTGGCCGAGTAGCTCGAGCGGGTCTCCTTCCTGAGCACACAAATCTAGCCCCGGCCCGGAAAAGGGGGGGGAGGGGGGTGGTAGGAAGGCCGACCGCAGGAAATATCGTGAAAACGAAATGTCGACACGCGCCAGAACCGGAAACGAGGAAAGTCAAAACAATAATTAGTTCGTAAGAGTGTTGCACAGGCCGCGCACCCGCGTGCAAACAACCCACCACTCTATTGTGCCTACCCCCTTTCTTTCCCACTCTCCCAGCCCCCTAATGCCGGCCATCCCAGAAACCGCTGAACGCTTCCGGCAAAGCTTCCGGCCGACGTCGTTGAAGTGTAGCGTGAAGCGAAAGGCAAGCAACAACTAAGGACGATTAATAACCTTCTTCGTCGTGCTCCGGCGTCCCACAGGACACAGCGCCACACTCTCTCACACACACATACTCACAGAGAAACAAACAAACCCGAGCCCGCTGGTTTCCCTTCCTCGCCCACCCAGGCACCTCTTCTCCACCCCATTCTTACCTCGGCACGTAGCTTCCGTATTTCCGAAGCCAGCTCCTCGCACTGCTGAGTGTACTGCCATTTGGCCGTTTTCTCGCTTTCGACCACTTGCAACAGATGGACATGCTTCTGCTCGAGTTCCTCCTTCTGGAGCAGCAGTTTGTTGAAGCTGGGTGGTGTTTGTTCAACGGAGCGCAAGAGGGAGGGTCGAAGATGTACAAGAAAAATGTATTTTTATTTATATGAACTGAACTGCTCGGGCTCGTCGGAACGCGGGCACGGTGAAAGAGAGGGCTTGCTGCCATTGCTATAGTCAAAGGGAAAGTGCACCTTAACTAGAGAGCGAGCCTTCAAAGCCAACAAGTGTACTAATTAAAATGCAATCAGTTGAAGAGCGTTTTGGTGGCAGAATGGCGACGAACTCCCGGCCGCTGCTGCCGTTTTCGCTATGCCTTCTCACTTTCTAATGAATATGTATGAGGACTGGGTGAAGAATTAAAACAAGAACCTGTGGCACGTGCGGTGGGAAACTAGTAGAAGCAAAGGTACGCGCAGGGGGGATTTATTACACTTGTCTTTTGCCGTATGAAAAATATTGTCATTATACATGTAAAATTATGCACTAACTATTTCCTTCCACGAAATGGGGCTAGCGGCTATTAATAAGGGTCGTGGTGTTTTTTTTGGGCAAGCCTGAACCTGAATAATGAACACACTTACCTTGCCTCTCTTATTGCAATAATCCAGGCTGAGCACTCTGACTCAGTGGCTGCACGCAGTTCGTACTGTCTCTGGTTTTCTCGTCGGTAGCAAATAGTGAAGCAATGCTGGAAAAGGAAGAACAAACGAGATAAGAAATTAGGATTGTTAAGAGACAATCACGAGGATTATTGCTATTCCTATGATCTTTTACAACAAATAACTCCCTGCTTGGAAGCCTTTCAGGAATATTAACAGACATTTTCATAATAACATGCTTGGAACTATTGTAAACCACAACAATCCAGCTCACGATCAGTATAAGTGAAAAATGAAACAAAATGTTCAGCTGAAACAATTCAATTACAGCGACGAGTTTTAAAGAGAACATTTACTTTGCCCTACCATGCATTTGCAGCATTTCTCACGATTACGGTCAGGCGGGAGCCATCACTTGGGAAGCAAAATGCACTTGAGCTCAGAAAGTGAAATATTACACCCCGGGAATGGCGCGTACCGCCCGGGAAAGATCGGATTTATGAATCTATAAATACGACGCACGGTTTGTCCAGCGAGCTTTCATCCTTTCATTCCTATTCCACCATCTTCCATCGGTGTTACTCAGCGACCGTGGAGCCGACTCCTTTCAAACACTCTACCCACTCATATCTCACTCGAAGCTGGGGATTGTAATCAAATTTCCTTCCGCTCCGCTGTCTCTCTCTCTCCAGTGCGGTTGTGGCCGCATTGTTGAAACCCATTTGTCTACATTCATGACCAGAGGCAATCGTTCCGTTGTGCTCTTCCAACACACATACACACACAAGAGATGACCACAGTAAGAATGGAAAGAACTCTGTATGATGCTCTCGTACTGCTAACGTGAATAACGAACTTCGTGTCCCTGCAACGCCATGCCTCGCGAGGCGTTTCGCTGACCCGTTTCCGAAGGCGCAGTGGGGAAACAAGAAGTAACAGTGCAACAATAAAACCGTCCATAGTATCCCACCACTAGCACCACCAAGCACTACGGAAAACGGAACGATACGTTTTGAAAAATTCATCCAACGCAAACACACTCCACGACGACGACAAAGACGGTAAGGGTGCAGGGTTCGTTGAAAATCCCTGAAGTAAATCTCCAAAACAGCACAGCAACCGCTCCTGCTGCACATGGAGCGTTGGGTCGATTAATTTTTAAGCACTCTTGCAATGCTTTATTAAAGTGTCTTATTTGTGCGCGAGATGAAGTCCGCAAATTTGATCAAGCGTTGTTTTCATACATCCCGCTTGCCCTCCCTGTGCATGTGGAGCATTCTGGGAGCAACACAGTGCAGCAGTAAGATCTTACCACGGCAGCCAAACAACCGCATCTGCATCCAACTATGTGTAAAAGTTCGCACGGGCAATACAAAAAGCTCACCCCCGCTACTATTCGCGCGGCAACGGTGAAGCATTTTCATCATCCCATTTCACTAATGGCAATGTGGTGCAAAACACTCCAAGCTCCCTGGCGCTGTCGGAGACCGCGAAAGCTCCCGGCCTGCTGCTGCTGCTGCTGCTGCGGCTGTTTGCAATGCTCGAGGAATTGGTAGCATCGGGAGCAGAAAACAGAAAACTCATTACACAACCGAAACCGAACCGAGGGTTCGAATTAAATTCCTCTCGCCGGCTTAACACCTCCTACCCTTCCCAGCTCTCCCTTTCTCTCTCTCTCTCTATGTTAACTTCTGTGCGGGGTGCTCTTTTTGCCAGGGCGCACTTGCAGGCACCATACCATCGTTGATAGCATAGGTTCTCTGCTTGGAAGGGATGTGAAGGGCTGCTTGAAAAGTGTGATTTGGCCATAATTGCCAGCAGCTGTGACGGAAGAGCGGGATTAATTATTCGCACCATAAACGACCGTCGCCGTGGGGAAGGAGTGGAGTGGAGCGAGTGAAGCTTTCACCCAAAAGGGGCCCATCATCACTATCGCATCTCTCATCGTTTCTCGCGTTTGCATGTTTAGAGTGAATTAGCTTAACCGTAAGCAGGTTCGTAAGCACACTCGTGTGGCACGGTTGTTTCAGCTTTGAGCACGTTGTTGCTGAAGTATTCTCAACTCAACCAGGACACAAATGAGATCACTTCGTGTGCGAAGGGCAATTGTTTGTGCGTGTTTATGTGTGTCTGTTATAATTTACCCAAATAAGATTCACAGCAGCATTGGACAAACTTCCAGCAGCAGTTCGATTGCTGTTTCTATAATTGACCATAAGCAAATAGATCGGACCAGTGCGGCGGTATCTTCATCAGTGAGTGGGGCGAGTTGTTGCTGATATTTTTTTACAGCATACCCAAATAAGCCCCGCTCACTCACTTGGCATTATCAATTCATCAGCATTATGAATTAATCATGATGCAACATAACCGTACCAGCAGGCATCGTACCGAGCATTGAGTTTTGGCATTGAAAAGCCACCGACGGTTAGCGCATGAAATTGGTATAATTTGGTTAAATTGGCTGGGCGGGTTCGGGGCAAAGCAGAAGAGAGGGGCAAAATAAAGGGGATGACAAAGAAATTCAGAAATAACCACCCAGCCACCCAACCGCCATCTCGCAATTTCCGCTTGCTCGTCACCGATTCCATGGAACGGATCAATCGCTTTGACAAGTCAATCCCACTCCTCACCACCATTGGCAGCTCACGCCTCGCCCTACCGCGACGTCCTAGCGACGTCAAGTGGACGATAAATTTTCAATCCGGCAGATAAGCTGCAGAAGAAAACTTTTCGATTTTAGCGACAACAACCGCACTGTACTTGCTGTCCCCGTTTGTTTCACGCAGCCCGTCCCTCGTGGTGGGGTTTCTTCGACATTTCTTGTTGCTTCTTGTTGACGCACGACTGCACGCTCAACGAATTTCGCAAGGATAAGCTGCCGAACGCTCGTGCCCGAGTTTTTCGCAACCCCAAGCACCAACGTCAAACGAAACGCGCGCTGTTCCCTGCCGAACGTTCAAATTTTCCGTCAAGCAGAGCTGCACGAGGAACAAAGGAGATTAAAAATTATGTTCTCCGGTAGGTAGACGGGCGCTGCTGCTAAGGTTTGATAAAATGAATTTCAAAATGGACGACACGTCACTGACCTCGACAGGAGCGCGCCCGTTCGACTTTAACATTCGCCCGGATTCGGATGTTCTGGCATGTATTCCTACATGGAAGAAAACCCGTGTTCGCTTTAACTACACCGCCCTACACAAGGAAAGCCGAGCACGAGTCGAGCCGACAATGGGCGGCAGAGCACAGTGTACTTCTTGGGGCATATGTTTTATTCATGTGGCTTTCTTATTACGTTATCAAGTAGCAGTAGCACGGAAGAACACCAGAAGCCGCCGCAAGCATTGAACCGGAGCTTTGCAACGGTTTTGATCTCGTGCGCCTCGTTGTCTTAATTTTGCCGTTCTTCAACTTTATCTCAGGTTGTTCATGAATATCTGATTAACTCTCCTGCGCCTGTTGCTCCGCTCCGTTGCATCCGTTCTGTGCCGTCCTTTTCCATCTTCCATTTTGGGCACCGCCCGCACGTGCCTATTATTGAGATGTGGTGTGGTTTTGTTGGTGGGTGGCCTACATGTTCAAGCTTGCTTTTTTTAATCCACACCGTCGTGATTGGTTGTGATGATTTTGGAGGAAAAACTTTTCACATTTTGGAACAGCGAAACAGGTGAACAAAAAAAAACAAACCACCCGAACCCGTCAGCGCGCGGCAACACGCTCCGCAACCGGTGAAACATTTTCTATCTTGCGCGATAGAAAGCAATAGGAAAAGGACGCACTGAGTGGAGGTGCAATTCCACTAAAAAGCTATTCCTTTTACAGTCGATAACACTTTTCGATTCAATTTCATTTTTCATTGTAACACACTGCAATCGTTTCACATATCCCGAGCGCGGCAGTATGCGCTAAACGCCACAGAAAGATTGTTTCTCGTGCAATAATCAATGATTTATGTTCGCACGTTTTTGCACCAGCGTAAAGTCTTTGTGCCTTTACGCCTTGTGAGTCCCAGCAACATCCGCAAATTCGCTCTAGCTCCAACCAACACATCGTGTGTGTGTTTGTGTGTGTGGGTATGGGTTTAATGTTACACTTCCACAGAAAAAGTGTAATCTAACACCTGCCGCGCGACTTACAGTGCATAAACGCGCCCGAACAATGATTGTCACACATCGCCCTGGTGCGGCCCAAAAGCGACGGGTCGGGCCATAAAAAAGCCGAAACGAATGTTTCACGTGCTGGCAATAAACTGCGTATGTGATAAATTGGTCTCATATATTAATTTCTCTCCCAAACTCTAGCCTCATTCGGCTACTCGCTTCCCGGGCAAATCGGCACCAGGCGCCTTTCGTCTTCTTCAGCTTGAATTAACCACGGGCAGAAGGATTAGCCAGCATTGCGCAAGGAATAAGCACCGAATTTGGGACGAAAAAACCTCAATCAAAACGATGACATTTTTCCCACTGCGACGGAAAGGATATCTGGACCTGGCGTACGTGCAAAGTCTTGGGCTAGGGCGATGTCGGTACCTTATCCCCTGCTGGGGATGTGCGCTCACACTCATGTGAGCGCATCGTGTACAGCAAGTTCAAGGACGAAAGAACCATGTGGTTGTAAACAAAAAAGAAGAAAAAACAGGATCCCTAATCATAAACGATAGGGAAAATTGATTTTACTTCCGCAACGAAAGCCGACGACGACGTGCACGAAGACGACGACTGTGGTGTTGGTGTTGGAATATTGGGGATGCTAAACGTACCTGTAATTTTTCTTCCTTAATAATTTTCGGAGCTTGACCGGTACTGGTTGATATGGGGGGTCCTGATATCGAGGGGGCTGAAACAAGCCGCTCACAGTAGCAGCCCTCCAGGAAGATGAGTCCGGAGGGCCGCGACGATTGCTCGGATTCGTAGTAGAAGAGTAAATTCTGCGAAAAAAACGGGAGTAAAAAGCAAGGGGATACAATTAGTATAATTTCGTAATGGTGATTGCTTTTGGGGGTGATTAGGGCGCCACAAAGCTTGTGGTGTGGCGACGACCAGCTCACTTACCTGATAGAGCACAAACCATCGCATCTGCCATTTGTTATTATCGGATGTGCGCTTGTGTAGGTAGCCGTGCTGGAAAGGAAGCAACAGAGGAAAAAGATTAATTGATATAGACGCACCGAGCTTTGCGAAGCTTTAGCTTTACTCGCTTTATGAGCTTAGCGTGTACGGTGGCCCGGGGCCCGGGTACACGACTCATACTTCGAGAGGCATCGTTTTGAACGACGACATTATCCAAGAACCTACGACACTATAAAACAAACTGTTCCCCACGGTACGTCGTATCCTGTGAAATCCTCGGTCGGCTTTACTCTTTGGTCTTGTTTCCCCGTCCCGTCAGTCTCCTCGCCCCGAGATCCCTGGGTTGTACACGATGTACTCTAAATTGATATTGGTTTAACCCAGCGCAACAAGCGGCAGCAGCTGGGATCGTGCGACACCAACGGCATGATGGTCCCCGCATCCGACCGAAACACCCAAGGACCGAGCACGACGATGCTCAATTAGATGAAAATATGTGTTCTACCCGTCCAAGTGAGGGTAAATAACTGTTACGACAAAACTTTTCATGCTCGCACAGCATCATCGCACTCGACGGGGGAGTTGGTTTGTGGGAGAATGGGGGGGGGAGAATGTTTGGTCGAAACCATGAAACATCATGCGCCGTGGCCTGTTGTTTGTGCTCCCAGGCAAATGCGAACTCCGGTACATGTCCTACACGCCCAGCACAGCAGGGTGCTTTTGGACAAAAAGTTTGTTACACCAGTCCGAATTTAAATGAAAGCATGTACACGGAGGTACATGCTTGGTTTTGTTAATCTCTTCTCAGCTCTACTTACCATCGAATGATCATACTGCGCCCGATCGGACAGCATAATCAGCTGGTTCTCGTTTACCCGCACGGAACGCTGCATTTTGGGGCTGAGCATTGATGCGGACGGTTGAAGAGAGGAAGGGTGGAAGATCGCAAAACGGTAGCGAAACTCGGTGTCACGCCGCTCCTGCACACGGAGTGGATTTAGGGATATCTTCCCGCGCAGACACTACACTGGTGATACTCTTCAAAAACTGTCACTTCGATTGGTCGATCGATCACGGCACGGCTCACCATAGCAACGGCATACACAGCTCACTGGCGGACGGCAACCAGGCCGTTTCTCGTCTACACTGTGCCATCTTCACCGTTACTCTGTACCTTTAGGTGCCGTCACAGTAAAGCACACACATACACAAGCACACAAACAGATTCAGTTACTGGCCACTTTACTTCTGTGTCCGTATGGCACAACACCACCCTCAACTGTCATAATACTGGAGCACGGTTCTCTCGATGGCGATTCGATTTTCACAAAGCTGTGCATTGTTTGAGCACGGGTCGGAAACCTCTCCTCGTGGCCGTCAAAGTATTGCTGAAGGGCCACCACCTGCACCACCAACACCACCACCAACACTGTCACTGTGTTTTGGGGGTTGCTATTTGTTCAGGTTTGTTGTCTTTCGCCGATGCTCGTCACTGGCCCGGTATGGCGGGCAGAAGTAGACCGGGTGGAGCAGCGGCAATGGCGATGAGAAAACGTCATTGTGCCCGGTGTTTCACGGTGTTTCAGCCCCCTCGTCGGCCGCCGTTAAAGTTTCGCTGGTGGGCGGGAAGTTGCCGCGGGTTCGGTCGAATGTCCCCGCGCCGGAGTTGGTCGCACCGTCGGTTACGCTCGATGAAGAAACGATGGAGTGCGGCCCTTAGAAATTCATTATTTACCAAGGGCTGGCTGCTGCTGATGAGCTACGCCGTGTTTTTTTGTTTTTTGTTTTTTGTGTGTGTTTCGTCCCAACCCCTCGCCTAGTCCATGCTAATCATGACGCGGTAGCTGACGATACGAGAAAGAGAGAGTAAACAAGAGGGCAGATGAATAATAGCGACTTAACAGTGCTTTCTGGAGACGTCTCACAAAAAAGCGTCCCCTTTTTTATTTTCCTTTTCCATAATAAAGTGAACGCCGATGAAACTGGCAAGCTGCTACCGTGTTGAGCAATTATATCTGTCCTTACACTTTTTGCGTATACATTTGATTGAGTGTACATGAAGCAGGACATTAAGAAAAACACCCAACCATCAACACATAAACAGCGTATTTATTGATGCTGGGAAAGAAATGAAGTGCGCCAATTTCAGCGGAAAACTCATGCGGTTTCGCACATTTCCACCTCGGGCTTAACCACGCATCTGGTGTTTGCGGTTGGCGGTTGGCTTTGACTTAATCTCTTCGCGGTTCGAGGATAAAGGGGAGGAGCGCATAAATCACTCTCCCTCTCGGTGCCAATCGAGGAGGGGAAGGAGCGGTCGGGAGGAAAGAAATCTAAACACCCAAAACGATAATCCATTTACACTCGATCAACCTGCCGCCGCCATCCTTCAAAGCGGGGCAGAAGGGGGTTTCAATTCGCTCCGCTCTTCGTTTGATCTCTGAGCCGATTGGTGTTAAATTACCAGATTTATGGCACCATTTGGCAAGTAGCAGAGCTGTGGTATCGCTGTGCGGCATAATATTTGCTGCCGATCTTCTCTTAGCAGCTCGAACAGAATGGACGAGCATTCTGAGGGCTGGCAGGATCTGGCCACGCTCCTTCCAAGATCCTGCTAATGGAGACAAATGAACCTTTTGCACGCGAGGCTTGGCAAGTCGGAAGCGGTTACCAGCCACACTCACAATCTTCCCACGGCACAGAGAACGAAGAAAAATGACGCAAAACCATCATTTGCTGCTGTTGCCGTGCTGTGGCGGATGATGTTGCTGTTGTTGTTAGTGGTGGTGATAATGGAGTCCAGCCGGAGTCGTTTCGCTTTTAAACCCTTTGAAGAGGGCTTTTCTTCAAAATTATGTGCCACTGATGAGGACGTGATGGACGTGAACGTGGCCGTGTGGTTTTTGTAACTCAAATTTACAGCTCCAGCGATACGCAAAAGTTCCTCTACTGGGCGTATCAAAGACATGGCACGATAGGTAGGTGGAACGATGTTGGACAACGAAGAGATTAGAAGTAGAAGCTAAATTCCAATATATAAAAAAAACTGTTTCAAACTTTTACAGCCCGAGTGCTTGTGTGTATGATGTGGTCAACAACCTTCCAGAGCTTTTTTCATCTATTTTATGGTCGGAAAAGTTTGGCGCAGGGTTTTATCCATTGGAGGACTTTTCGTACAGTTAGTACTGACACAAAGGAAACTCTCTCTCTGTCACTCTTTGTGGTGTTTTCTCTTTCTCTCTCTCTTTCTAGATATAAGTTCGCAGCAGTGATGTGTCCTAGTATATCCTTCTTGGAATGTTTTTTTTTTCTTCTAATCATCCCCCATACAAAACGTGGCCAATTATTTCGTTCGCATATCCTTTGCCTCGCACGTGGATACAACTCTGCGCCCCACGTGACCAGTGAAATTTGATTAGAAAAATAAACCAAATTCCAAAGGGGATTCCGATAACCAAAGGAGTATAATTTAGTGCGGAGTAATACAAAACCCATTACCATTCACGACGAAACGATGTGCGCGCGGATCGAAAGAGCGAAGGAAGCGGAACAGTGGATCACTACTACAACCTAGCGGTTCTCCTTTTTACTTATCTCACAATGCAACACACGCGCTCTCTGTATCAGGGGAACAATATTTCAATGGCTTCAATCGATAACCAATAATGGCTGAGAAGCAAAACGCTTCCCACAATTCCCGCGTACGGACTTGTTTATCCCGGTTCGATCACCGAGATGGAGACGCCTGGTCGATGGAAATGACATTTTGTGACGCTCACATACGCTCGACCACCGACTTTCCATGTACACATCCACAGCGTACGCATAGATAGCGCACAGTGTAAGCAGCAAATGTAATCCACCGTAAGGGGATGATCGATTTTTCGTGACTTCAATATTTAAATTGCCTCGGCCGGCTGGGCTGTGGATGGTGCAACTGTCCGCTGCGTCCGAAGCAGGGTAGAATTACCCGGCATCAAAATAAATGGGAGGTAAATATTCAATCAGCCTGATGGACGTTACTTCCCTTCTGCTGATCAGCCCGCGTCAACCTACCCACAGGAAGCAGCACTTGAAGCCATTCCCTTCTTAGTTGCTTTTGGTAGAGCTGGAGCTTTTCCCAGTGCTGAGCTGCTTGTCTTAGCGATACGCATAAACTGTCAACAAATGATAGCAAATCAGTGGCAAAAGGAGGATTGTTGTGTCTCGGTGCACTGCAGAAAATACGCGCTGGAAAACAAGTGCCATTTCCTTCCAGCTCTCACCAATCCAAGCAACGTCAAAGACCGTCAAACCGAACCGAGTTGACGACCGGTCGACGATCGGGACAATGCACTTGTCTGCTTGCACTTGTCTGCTGCACTGCTTCTGTCCGGAAGCTGCCCGGATTGCCGTTGCCATTGCCACTAAGAGCATTATCGTACTCGTCGTACTTCTCATTACATCCCACTGCTCGAGGTGCACTTTTTCCAACCCATCATCATCATCATCATCATCATCGTTTGTGTTCTCGCATCGTCGTCGTCGTCACGTCTGTCTTGTCTTTTGCTTCCGCTTAAGCATACCGTTAGCAACGATTTTGTACCTCGACGAGGTGACATTGATACGGAAGTACAGAAGCACGTCACCCTTCACCGTGGATGGGAAAAGTTGCTTCTCTGTGGCTGACAATTGGAAACCAATTCAAATGGAAAAGCTAGTCTTCATCCAGTTGTGTTTTATCCTGCTAGTGCACTGTCCCAAGTCATGGGCAGAAGTTTTGTGTTTTTTTCAACATTTGAATTCACTTGAAACATATTTATAAATGCTTCTTCACCCTTTTTCCATCCCCAGTGCTCGAGCAAAATCGAGCTTTAGTTGCCGGTTGAAACCGTTTAAGCAAGAAGAAACGAGCAAACCCGCTTGAAAGGGTTGCCCTCCCTTAGGATCGTTAATAAAATGCTTCGTTTTATTGGCATGCATTAAAATAATATTTATGCTTCCCTCGTTGATGCTTTAGCTGCCATTTTGTTCGGGGCGTGGATGCGGTTTAAGCATGGGAGCTCTTTTTCGGGAGCCTTGTTCGACAGTTTCGACAACTTTGACGGCCTTGCAAGACGACGACCACGCTGCTCCCACAAACGAAAAGTTTGTAATATTTCTTTTCGATCTTCTGCACACTTCTCTCCATCGACCAAAGCGGGTGTGCTGCACCCACCAGACGACGAAACTGCTGCTCACGTCGTGCACGTTGCGGTGTTGTGTACGAGTTGGCGTTTCTGAACCGAACATCGGTACGGCGTTCCGGCGGCACTAGCTGTGTGTTAGCTTTTACAAGCCCATTAAAGCAGGTTTATGGTCGCGAATCACGGTAGTAAATGTAGCGTGGCGCTAGTGGCCGATATTGAGCGCCGTATCGAGTGCTAACCCGCAAGCAGAGAGAGAGAGTCAATCGTGCGGCATTAAGAAGCTGCTCCAGGAAACGTTTGCCGTGGTCGACGGTAAAAGCCACCGTCAGATCGTTAGCTTCACGGTTAGAGTGGCCGTGTGTTTTGTTTCTAGAGTAGATGTTTGTGCTGCTCTCGGTCACGTTGGTGGACTCCAGTCGGCTCAAACGGTGCCCGTGTCGTGTAATGCGATTGCTTAAAGAGGCGAAAGCACATTAGGGTGGGAATGAATGTGTGATTTACACGTTGACACGTTGCTTTCACTGCAATAGAAGCAATAGAAGCCCCTAGAATATGGTTAAAATTGAAGTAACATCCTGCACGGTCCACATACTCAAGCAGAACATACTCCTTTTCCCTAAACCCCCCCTTAATACTCGGTAAACCTAGCAGGATAGTTCATGCAAGCATGAAAAAGTAAACGCCTGAACCGTCCGATGTCACGTCTGCCCTTCATCAACGCGTACCAATCGGAAGCTTTTAAAACGTGAGCCCGTCCGTTAAGCGCACGCACACACACACACCTAAATTAACATACCTAAACACACATATGCTTATCCGCGGACACCTACACACGGTCGGCAGCTTTTCCAATGGAGAAAACGCTCGGCAACGTAAACCCCCGAACCCGTGACAAAATGAGGTTTATTTTTAGTCCTCGATTCAGTCCCAGCATCGGTGTAATCTTCTACCAAGGCTAAGCACAGCAGCGAACGAAGAGTAAGTGCACAA